>NC_072456.1:26233562-26366062 GCF_027596085.1 Anoplopoma fimbria
GTCCTGTCGGCTTCACTTGGTCGAGAGCATCCTGTCAATCAATGCTGACAGTGAGGTGAGTTTTACTCCGACACCTTAAAATCCTCAGAAGTCTCTGACAAATTTTTTTCTTGGACTTAACAGTTCTGCTAAAAACACATGTCCTCACAGCACAAAAGGTATAAACGCTTTTCTGTGCCTCGGGTACGCCTCGTATTTGCTGATGTAAAAGTCGTGACAGAGCTGCGCTGCCAGAGCCTGGTTGAAGAGCACATAGAGGACGACGAGCCACCAGGTGAGAGACAGACCTCCGACAGCCAGACTCAGAGAGACGTAGATCAGCAGCTCAGCGAAGTAATGCGGGCAGGAAACCAGCTGGAACCAGCCTCCCTCTGGCATCCTGTGAGCCAACGTCTCCACCGCTCCTTAAAAGACAGAAAACAGGAAATACATCAATCCACATGAAGCTGATAAACCAGTGGTGTCAGGTGATGAACCAGGAAGTGACATGTTTTTACAAGAGCAAGAGAGAGAGACTGCAGGAGGAATGTTTTCTTTTTATCGCTACAATACAATCAACATAACCGCAAATCACGACTGGACATTGGACTTATTGTCGGAGTTACAATCCGACTGAAATGGAGCATCAGTGGCCTTTAGATTTATGTTTTTTTTGGGTTTTTTTTTTTTACAAATAGCCACTACAGTCTTAATAAACTTAGATAAGATACGCAGCGAGTAACTAATAAATAAATGGTCAATTTGTGGTTGAAGTATTCCTTTAAGTTTAAAAAAAGCCCAAAACACCGTGTAAACACTGGTTTTAGGCAAATCATAATCAGAAACATTCAAGTTACACATACAAGTAATTCGGCTCTTTGATTGATGCGTTACAATAAATATAGTGCAAAATGAAAAGCCATAATTTCAAAATAGAAAATATGAAAATTTCAAAATAGAAAATATGAAAATTTCAAAATAGAAAATATGAAAATTTCAAAATAGAAAATATGAAAATTTCAAAATAGAAAATATGAAAATTTCAAAATAGAAAATATGAAAATTTCAAAATAGAAAATATGAAAATTTCAAAATTTCAAAATAGAAAATTTCAAAATAGAAAATATGAAAATTTCAAAATAGAAAATTTCAAAATAGAAAATTTTTCAAAATAGAAAATATGAAAATTTCAAAATAGAAAATATGAAAATTTCAAAATAGAAAATATGAAAATTTCAAAATAGAAAATATGAAAATTTCAAAATATCAAATATGAAAATTTCAAAATAGAAAATAAAATAAAAAATTTCAAAATAGAAAATATGAAAATTTCAAAATAGAAAATATGAAAATTTCAAAATAGAAAATATGAAAATTTCAAAATATGAAAATAAAAATATGAAAATATCTAAAATAGAAAATCTGAAAATTTCAAAATAGAAAATATGAAAATTTCAAAATAGAAAATATGAAAATTTCAAAATAGAAAATATGAAAATTTCAAAATAGAAAATATGAAAATTTCAAAATTATCAAAATATCAAAATATGAAAATTTCAAAATATGAAAATTTCAAAATAGAAAATATGAAAATTTCAAAATAGAAAATATGAAAATTTCAAAATAGAAAATATGAAAATTTCAAAATAGAAAATATGAAAATTTCAAAATAGAAAATATGAAAATATATGAAAATTTCAAATGAAAATATGAAAATTTCAAAATAGAAAATATGAAAATTTCAAAATAGAAAATATGAAAATTTCAAAATAGAAAATATGAAAATATGAAAATTTCAAAATAAAAATAGAAAATAAAATTAAAAAATATCAAAATTTCAAAAATATATGAAAATTTCAAAATAGAAAATATGAAAATTTCAAAATAGAAAATATGAAAATTTCAAAATAGAAAATATGAAAATTTCAAAATAGAAAATATGAAAATAGAAAATATGAAAATTTCAAAATAGAAAATATGAAAATTTCAAAATAGAAAATATGAAAATTTCAAAATAGAAAATATGAAAATTTCTAAATAGAAAATATGAAAATTTCAAAATAGAAAATATGAAAATTTCAAAATAGAAAATATGAAAATAGAAAATATGAAAATTTCAAAAATATGAAAATATGAAAATATGAAAATTTCAAAATAGAAAATATGAAAATTTCAAAATAGAAAATCAAAATAGAAAATATGAAAATTTCAAAATAGAAAATATAAAATTTCAAATAAAATATGAAAATAAAATTTTTCAAAATATAAATAGAAAATTTCAAAATAGAAAATTTCAAAATAGAAAATATGAAAATTTCAAAATAGAAAATTTCAAAATAGAAAATTTCTAATGAAAATTTTCTAATTAGAAAATATGAAAATTTCTAATTAGAAAATATGAAAATTTCTAAATAGAAAATATAAAAATTTAAAAAAAATATATATGATAAAGAAACAAACAAACTAATTAAGAGTAAAAGACAGCAGCACGAGCTCACCTGTCTTTCCAGTGCGAAGCCCGGCCAGCAGGACTGTGGACTGATGCTGCATCAGTGAGGCCCAAATGAAGAGTGTGGTTCCAGCCACATGAAACCAGTCCAGCTGAGAGAGGAGGGTACCAGTCCCTTTTCCCAGACGATCCGAGCAGAGCACCGTCAACCCGAGTACGATGTAATAGAACACACCGAACAAGTACTGCACCAGATTAATGGCTCCATCAGAGAAGATGCTAACAAACAGGCACTCCAGCAGCCTCCTGAGGGAGTGCACGCAGAGCAGCAGCTGCACCAGCAGAGTCGACAGCTGTGGGACTACAGACAGGATCAATACCAGTACCAGTGTGAATCAAACAGGATCAATACCAGTACCAGTGTGAATCAAACAGGATCAATACCAGTACCAGTGTGAATCAAACAGGAAAACACAAGCTTTAAAACAAGAGCCTACCCTGACTGTCGGTGTTCGGTGCTCCTGTTAAAATGTCTAATATTCCAGTCAGCCATGACGGGAAAGACTGATTCTGAAATATGGAGTTCAGGTACAAAGCCAGAAGAAAACCATTCCAGCCAACAGAGATGGCGTAGAAGTGCCAGAACCATCTGAAAGGAGGAAAAAAGTAGCTTGTTATTATTGTTTTTACACAAAATTGTATTTAGGGAAGAAAAATGTACATAACATGACAGGCACAAAGAAGTACACAACACAATACAGGAGAAAATAAAGCAATGCAGTGACAGACAAATAAATATTCTTAATAAATTTAAAATTAAATTAAATATATATATAATAATAATAATACAAAAATAATTGAAAATCCTAAAATAAATTAAAAAGCACAGACAATAGAAAAGAGCAAATCATTTGATATTATTGAGTTTAATCAACTATGTTTCTGTAGTATGCTAAGAACCTGTTGCTTTTTTATTGTTTGTTAGAGCAAAATATTTAATCAATACATTTAATTTAATTTAAAAAAAGAAGGAAAGAGAGTTATGAGCATAAATTTATGTTTATGAGTAAAGAATTCCCCCAGTAAAATAAAAAAGCTAAGTACATAGTGCTTTACTCGTAAATAAATAGTAACAGTAAGTAACATTGGTGGTATTAATATACATGGAAATATAAATCAGACCAGTTTCACTGGAAGAATAAACTGATAGATGACATCTTTTTATATATATATATATATATATATATATATATATATATTATATCTGTTAGTACAGTACAGTCAAAAGTTTGGACACACCTTCTCATATTTATATATATATATATATATATTATCTCTGTTAAACTAAATTAGCAGCAACACATTTGAGTTTTTATATATATATATATATATATATATTATCTCTGTTAAACTAAATTAGCAGCAACACATTTGAGTTTTTTTTATATATATAAATATATATATTATCTCTGTTAAACTAAATTAGCAGCAACACATTTGAGTTTATATATATTATATATATAATATATATAAATATATTTACATATATATATTTATATATATTATCTCTGTTAAACTAAATTAGCAGCAACACATTTGAGTTTTTTATATATATATATATATATATATATATATATAAACTCAAATGTTTATATATATATATATATAAAAATATATATTATCTCTGTTAAACTAAATTAGCAGCAACACATTTGAGTTTTTATATTTTAAATAATGAAACAAACCCTTAAACATGTAGTTACATATTGTAAATGTGTCCATGCATTAATAACACCTCTTGGTGCATCACCTCTTGGGGACGTCACAGGCTCGTTTCCGGTTTGGTTTTGTTTTCCCGTACCGAATAAGATCCTGAAATAAAACATAAAGACGACATGTTTCATATTTTCTGGGCAGATATGTTGAGAGTTTGTGAGCACAGAAAGCTAAAAGGAAACATGAAGCCAGAAGAAACCATAACACATCAGTGAAGCTGAAGCTAAGAGAGAACATGTTCCAGCTCCGCCGGCTGTGCGCAATGTGTTGTGCATCGCTTAAAAGAGTCCGTCGGAAAACGGTCGCAATAGTTCCGGATGAAACTTGAAATATATTATTATATTCCTTTATTGATCCCCATGGGGGAAATCAAGTGTTGCAGCAGCTCAACTACACAGACACAGACAATAAATACACATACTATACAACTACACAGACAATAAATACACATACTATACAACTACACAGACAATAAATACACATACTATACAACTACACAGACAATAAATACACATACTATACAACTACACAGACAATAAATACATACTATACAACTACACAGACAATAAATACACATACTATACAACTACACAGACAATAAATACACATACTATACAACTACACAGACAATAAATACACATATACTATACAACTACACAGACAATAAATACACATACTATACAACTACACAGACAATAAATACACATACTATACAACTACACAGACAATAAATACACATACTATACAACTACACAGACACAGACAATAAATACACATACTATACAACAAAATAAAGATAGAATATATATATATGAAGATAAAGTGTAGAATAGAGGGACAAGGACACACATAATGATAAAACTCAAAATAGCTTTCTTCAAATGTGGCCCCCGTAATATTGAAAATCATATCATGAAAATATGTATTTATATTTTAAGACCAACAAGCAAAAGAAAAGAGAAGAAATCAGGTAAATAGACTTAAAGCACAAAGGAGTAAGTTGAGAGACATTAAAACAACATGGATTGAGAGATAAGTGTATACAATATTTTTTCCTTTCTATATATATTTCTTACTAAATATGTTCTTTACCCTAAATTATCACAAGATTAACATGATCTCAAATGTTTGCCTCCAAGTTTCCAATAAAAAAGATTATATTATTGTAAGTAAATGATGGTATGTTATCTATTTTTATTAATATTTCTATATCAGACGAAAAGTTCACTTCAAATTCAAATCCTTTGTGTAAATTGCAGATGCTAATTTTAAATGCATATATGTATATATATATATATATATATATATATATATATATATATATAATAGCCATTGTTCATTAGAAGGGCCTTTATATTTGAATCCAGCAGAGGGCAGCACCTGAATCCTACCCCATAACAAGTGGAGCCATCATGAGAGCATGGACCATCCAGTCAGATGCAATGCACTGTTTGACTCTTGAACATACAAAGTTAAATGCAGTGGTTATTGTTTTCATATCATGTTCATATCTGCAGCCAATGACTATGCATGTATAATGACAATAAAGAACACATTAATTAATGATTATTTTCATTGTAGAATTTTAGCTGTAATTTAGAAACAGTAGTCATGTAAAAGTCACAGTACCATAATGTAAAAATACCCAAGTAGTTATTAGTAAAATGTCTGCCTTCAACACAAGTAAGAGTTGATACTTTTATAATATAAATAAGTTGAAATAGGTCCTTTGTTTTTACAAAAATGTCTCTATAGGAGGGTTATATTTCTATAAACCTTGAATTTACATGAAAGCTGCATTTTAATGGTTAGAAGTGGACCTTATGTTAACTACTTTACTACTGTTGGGTTGTTAAATCTAAAGTAATGTATTGTACCTCATAAATTCATAATATGCTTAGCTGGTAGAGTGGATGTTTTTTGTTAACGACAGATAAATGCAAAGTAAAAAGAGATGTATCAGAATGGAAAATAAGGTTCATATGTGAGAGTTCTCTCCACAACGCAGTAACGTGTCAAAAGAAAAAAAATGTGTGTTTGCGTGGAAGACTTGGTTATAATCCTTTGAGGCATTAGATTCCAGGATGCCTCTTAGAGGAGCTCAGCATCCTGTCTGAGGAAGTGTGCTCTGTTTCCTGCTTCCCTCCCTCCTCTATCCTCAGTGTCCTCTTTCCTTAAAGCTGAGCCAAAAGCAGGGACCCCCTTTAGGCCCCCAAAACAGATTGAAGTTAAGCTGGTTATCTGTGGGCAAAGTAGAATATCATGAAATAAGATGCAAATTAAGACAAAGTGAGAGGAAAAAAGCACTTTGAATGATTCACAAAGACAGGAAGACTGTTGACTTCGTACCCTTTTTGTTTCTTGAGTGTGCAATGTTTCCAAAAGATTGTGAGTAATCTGGCAAACACTCCATGTTTTAGTGTTCATCCTGTTAACAAAAGCCAAAAAAACTGCTGCAGAAAAGAAGCATTTTGCATTTAAAAGTGGGACATTTTGACTTGAGATCAAAGTCTCAGGAATTTCCCTTCCTGTTATTTTCTCACTTTATTGACCCTTTTAGGAGTCAAATGAAAACATATTGTTTGCCCGTTAAATATAAAGATGGAGCCTTACTATGTTCCCATGGTTCTATGTCCTCTAGGTTAATATCCTCTTAATATGACACATTAACAAGACCTTCCCAAAGGATTTATGTTCTCCGCAATGTTTGTTTGTTTAGGTTAAATGTTGAAATCTCCAGCCTACAGTTTACAGCCTTCTGATTTTACGCCCTCAAACTTGTGGGCAAGTTTTCTTTGTTTTTTATCAGAAAGAAATAATAAAACACTATTTAAAAGTGTGTCACAGATATCACTCATATTATTACCCAAATATACAAGTATTTTATGAATATATAAAGTAACATGTTCGACACAACTTTGAACATTTCCCTGCCCAAACTTTCCTTCTCTTGCTTTTCCCCCTAGATTCTTCTAAAATCTTTGTTTCTCTTATTCTTTTAGTTGTCCAGACTTCAAAGCAATCACTTCATGTAGAATGTGGAAAACAATAAGAAAGAAAAATGGAAAATGTTCTGTTTCCAGCTTTTCCAAAGGTGCAGTTGGCGTGGAGCCCTCACGGAAACGTTGGCTCGGAGGGCAAAGAGATTCCAAGTAGGAGACAATGTGGATAAAACAGGTGAAATGATGACTCCTTTTTTCCCTGGCATGTGTTGTCACTGTCCCAAATGATCTGATAACTTTCAAACCTTAATAGACATCTTTAGGCAGGCAATGAAACTAGATATAAACAAACAATGTTAAAAGACACAGGAAGAACATACTTAAAATACATTTAAAAAAAGATAAGGGAAAACAAGAATTATTATAAAAAAGTATATCAATTAAAAACAATAATAACAACAATAATACCGTAAAAAGAGTTCAACCCAAGGGTGTAATTTACAGGGGGACATGTCCCCTCCACTTTTATAGAGGACGGTATTGGACAGTCTGAAAAATAACGATATATAAAAAAAACTGTCAGTTGTGTTAAGTCATGTTATGACAGATGCTTTAATTGTCTCGAACTTGTAGATATGTGGGATCAATGGAGGAAATCTGGGAAAAAGAGGAACGTTACACAGACGTTAGAGACAACATCTTCTCTGCTCAAGCTCTGAGGAAGGACATTTTTCCTCATTACCATCTGAATATTGAAGTTTACAACATATATTGCATTGAGAGATCTCTTTAGCTTCGTTATGAACATCTTGATACTTCATGACGATCAAACATCACTCAGTAGGATTTACCCTTCCAGAAGATCATGATCTCTGATGTCCAGAACCTCTGAGTACCTGCAGCTGACATTACATTATATATAAAGAGACCATTAGTCTTGTTTGTTGGTTCTCAGAGAAAGTACACAAGATGTTGGGGAGGAGCAGAGGACTGGATGAAGACGAGGACATCGAGGTGGGGCGGCTATGGCGTAGTGGAGAGCAAGGTAGTTCTCCAATCAGAGGGTCGGTGGTTCGATACCCGGCTTCGATGTGTCCTCGGGCAAGACACTTAACCCCAAGTTGCTCCTGAAGGCTTGCCATCGGTGTGGACTGGATGTGAATGAATGTTAGTTAGAGTCTGATGGTGGCACCTTGATGGTAGCCTGTCATCAGTGTGTGAATGGGTGAATGATATGTAATATACTACTGACTGTAAGTCGCTTTGGATAAAAGCGTCTGCTAAATGACTGTAATGTAATGTGACACGATACTATGACTTTTTTTTAACTTTTTTACATACTATGACTTTCTTTTAACTTTTTTACATACTATACTATGACTTTTTTTTACTTTTTTCAACATACTATACTATGACTTTTTTTTACTTTTTTCGACATACTATACTATGACTTTTTTTTTTAAACTTTTCATACATACTATACTATGACTTTTACTATTTTATACTATGACTTTTTTACATACATACTATACTATGACTACTTTTTAAAAACTTTTTACATACATACTATACTATGACTTTTTTTACTTTTTTTTCATACATACTATACTATGACTTTTTTTTACTTTTTTCAACATACTATACTATGACTTTTTTTACTTTTTTCTACATACTATACTATGACTTTTTTTTACTTTTTTGACATACAGTACAATTACTTTTTTCGACATCCTATACTATGACTTTTTTTTTTACTTTTTTTGACATACTATACTATACTTTTTTAAAAACTTTTTTCAACATACTATACTATGACTTTTATTTTTTCAACATAGTATACTATGACTTTTTTTTCATACTATACTATAATTCTTAACAGCATGGAAGAACTGAAGAAACTCCACTGTCCTCAGTCCACTCTGAGGAGAAAAGAAGAGAACGACATTTATTTGTTTCATATTTGTTGTTTTCTGAGACTCTGTGTTGCATGTCTTTATAGTACTTGACAATGTAGTATAAGGGTGTCTTCAATTATGTTTCTACTTATCTTAATATTCTCTCTTCTTTTATTTTTTCGGCATGCTTTGTAAAGGGTAAATAATGCATGACTTTGTAATTTAAATCTTATATTCTGTTTTTAGGATTACTTTGTAAAATCTTTTTTCAACATATCTACTATGACTTTTTTTTACTGCTTTTGACATACTATACTATGACTAACATACTATACTATGACTTTTTTTTCAACATACTATACTATGACTTTTTTTAATTTTTTTTCAAAATACAATACTATGACTTTTTCGACATGATATACTGACTTTTTTGTAATACTACACATTGACTTTTTTCGACATACTATACTATGATTTCTTTTTACTTTTTCAACATAGAATACCCTAACTATTTTCGACATACTATACTATGACTTTTTTTGAAAATTCCGACATACAATGACTTTTATTACTTCTTTTGACATGCAATACTATAACTTTTTTCGACATACTTTACGATGACTTTTCTTCTACATTCTGAAATACTATCCTATGACCTTTTATGACTGCTTTGAACATGCTATATTATGACTTAAAAGAAAAAGATCGACAAACTATACTAAACTATACTTGATATACAATTTTTTTGACTTTTTATAACGTACCACACTATTAGTTTTTATCGTTATTTGTCACTTTATTTGGAGGCTAATGAATGAGCTAACATCTTTACAGCTTGGAGTTAAAATACTGTGCTGCTAACTTAAACTGACATTTTTCTACAAAATTGAGGTCTACGCCTAGTGTTTGTCCTTCCAACAACCAGCAACAGGTCCTGAAGTCTCTCTTATGTTGTTTCACAAAGAGAGAGAGAGAGAGAGAGAGAGAGACTCCTCCCCTGCAGGCTGCCCAGCTGAAGGCATCTCTCCATCCTCAGCAGCAGCTTCAGTCACACTTTACCCACCGACGCTCTACCGCTGCTCGTTTTTCATGACTTTGTGGCGCCTCAAACTTTCTCTGGAGTGGAATCTAAAACATCAGAAGTCGATGGATTAGCACACGGAGCCTGAAGGATTATCATTTACTGCAGTGAAGACTTTTATTTTAATTATTGGATGTTGGTGAGGACTCTGTCCATGTCTTCTGTCGGATGATGGCACGGGCAGTCTCCGTCATTCCACTGTTTGGCATTATTCTGAAAATCACTTGTGTTGCTGGTAAGAGAAACAATTAAATACTCATCAAATCTTCTGTCTTAACCAATAAATTCAGTTTTATAACTAACTGAGTTTTGCAATAATTTATTCAACCAGATTATTATTTTATTTTTTTATTTCAATTTAACGTAATTTTCAGATGTGACTATTAGGTCAGACATAAATGGGCCAAATAGTTTTTGTGGTTTATGAATAATTTCATAAATTTGATAAGATTTGAAATGTAAAGAGTATGGAAAAGTATTCTAGCGTTATCCACTAATTTCTGCTCTGGTATATGTTGAGACAAGGAGGGAAATGTGAGTCTAATTGACAAAAAAGAATACATTTCAACCCAACATAATAGTTTATATTTGCTAAAGAATAAGGATCGGCATCTTAATTTAGAAATCATTGAGTCAAACCTATATAATTCCCACTTGGTCAGTCTATAATGTGCTGGCTTTTTTTTTTCCATACAATACAATGTGGTCTTTAGGGCCTCCCAGGGAGGTGGTGGGCAGCCTGTATCCTCAGAAACAGGAACCCCACCTAGGCCACACTGTGCTGGGGCTATTGAGCCTGACCCGGCCCATCTTCCCCTGCTTCCTGTTTTGACACAGCTCCACCATTTTCTGCAGCAGTGGAAAAAAAAATGGCCCCGAGTAGCCAGTTACGAAACACCTATTAAAAAAAGAAATCTGTTATGTGCTTTTAAGTTCCTACCTTTTGCTTTTGACCTGATTTAATTTCCATTTAGGTCATTTTTAAAGGACCAAACTGTGCGTGTTTTTTGGAAACAACAGTGACCTCTGACCCCTTTGTGTAGCTATTGTTTCGTTTGCGCTGCACAGACTTGTGTCATCAATGTGTTTGTTGACTCCTCCAGCCATCGAACTGCGGTTCATGCCTGATCCACCAACGCTGAACATCTATGGCGTTCACAGGATGAACAGATCAGACAACCTGGAACTGACATGCAGGTAAACATATAAATAAAGTTACAGAGATCGATCCATACATGGATCCAAACATACAGACAGAACTGACTCTGGATCTCTTGTGTGGCAGAGGTCGGCAGTACCTGAGGTGGACGACCCCTCCGACGAGCACCCGCTTCTCCACCAGTGACTGCAGTGGATCGGGACTCTTCTGCACGACGCTTCATATCTCCAACGCCACCGTCAACGAGACCGGACAGTACCAGTGCTCCTACAGAGACCTGAAGGTGGAAGACGGCAAGACTTCAGTAGCTGTTTATGTGTTTGTCCACGGTATAACCAACTCTAAACATCCTATATTATAAAAACTGAGATTCTCATGTCATTGTTTTAATACATCATATTATATATTTTATTATAACGCAGGTCCAAGTGTTGTTTGGGACAGTATTAAGAAATCGAGCCTTTAAAACACAACTACACTGTAAAACCCAAAAAGTTCAGAAAACTTTTGTGGAAACCGATTAAATCAAAATATTTAAGTCACCTAAACAAATTTTTTTGAGTTATTAGAAATTTTACATTTTATTTTTTGTTTAAATACAAGAGCACAGTACTTAAAAAATATAGTAAGTGATTATTAAAAAATACAATATCCTCAAACTTAAAAGTTTAAGTTTCATTTTTGGTTAAATTTTAGTGCACAGTTCCAAAAAAGTATAGTTAGTGATTATTAAAAATGACAATTTATTCAAACTTAAAAATTCAGCTCAGTTTTACACGTAAACACTCTAAATGTGTCCCTCTATATTTGATGGTTGCAGTTTATGTGAATCAGGAAGGAAACATGGACCCACGCTGTTCCCTATTTGCTGCAAATCTGTTGAAACTTAGTGTTTTAGACAAGAGGTTGAACACAAGTATATTTAGAGAACAGATATTGAACTATTTACCGTTGTCATTTCACTTGCTCAAAAGAAAGGCTAGCTTACATTCTGTTTGTATTAATGGTGTAATGGTAATAAACGATAGCCTGTTAAATCATTTATAAAGTATTTAACATGTTTATATGTTTTTAATCACATATGCATATAACAAGTTGTGATTTAACAAATGTATGTCTCTTCTATATGGCTGGTTAACAAGTTCAAGATAATATAAGGTGATGTGGAAATGGCAGTAGAACTTTAATGCACAAATTCATCCTTCTCACAATTTAAACAATGTTTCTATCGTGGATGGGTTGAGTTTTCTAAAAAAATAGTTTTATTTTAACACTGTGGTTCCCAAACCCACTGTCAGGTCAGAGACACTGGCTGAAGTCTTGCAGACGTCATTAGGTCAAATTCTTTTAAAGGTTTGGATTGTTATGAGCAATACTACAAATAGTACCACTGTCAACATTTAAACTGTAAAAGTACTGTAAAAAAGTTGTACATTTATACTGTAAATGGACAAGAAAATCTGGGATGACTCAGATGACCCATCCTAATCAATTTCACTTTTCACTTTCTTTTTAACTTAACTTGAAATAAAACACATTATCTGATGGTTTTATTTCAGATTACAAGATTCCATTTGTGCCGTCTGAGAAAGAGTACGAGGTGGTGTTCATCCGTGAGGGGGAGCGGGTGGTGATACCGTGTCGAAGCTCGGTGGAGAATCTCAACGTCACGCTCCACACTGTAAGGAAGAGCTGTTTCTGCCTGCTTCATGTTGTAGGATGACCGGCGTTACAGCAGAAGTAATATCGCGACTCATTTTAAAGGGTTGTTGTTAAATTAAAATCTATTGCTTAAAGGTTAAAATCAAAGCAACAACTGAGAGATATTGTGTTTTTTTGTCTCCTGTAGGGGTCAAACCCCCAAAAACATGCAATCTTACATTTCGCAAAATGCAACCAAAAGACCCTTTTACAGCCAACGACATCAAAAATATACGTGTGCATATTAGCGTCAGCCATCAAGAAGAGTTATCAAGCTTTAAATACTGAATTATAACTTCTACCGACATCTAAATATCTGGATGTCTCATGTTTAGTTGTCAGAATCGACTCAAATTTATAGAATAGTCCTGTCTTAGTCCTGTGTCAAATCCTTTTTTCTCAGATTACATTGAATATTAAATCAATCTAGTTGAGCCAAAACAATATATTTTTGATTAAACTGTGAAAACCAATGGAATTTAGATGCAATGTGGTTTCAGGCTCACAACCTAGAATATACATTTTCATGAGTTCCTATATTATAAACAACTGATGCTGATAAGTTCAGTTAAAAGATTATTTTTAATCACCTAATGTGGAGTTTTTACATTATCTTATTTACATAGCTAGATAATGATGCTCATGTGTCAAATTTGCTGGTGTTTTTTATTTCATTTTTTACTCTATGTTCAATAAATCAGTAAACGTCTGTGTCTGTCAGAAGTATCCAAACAAGGAGCTCCATCCCGATGGGAAGGACTCTCTGTGGGACCCCAAGACGGGCTACACGGTTCCCAGTCACCTGATCAGCTACGCCGGCGTCGTGTCCTGCCAGACCCGCATCGGAAACGAGACGTTTAAGTCTCCGCTCTACATCGTCGCTGTCGTCGGTAAGATGGACGGAAAGATTCACACAGCAAAGCATCAGCTGTAGAAGTAACATGTCTGTATTTTATTAGACTGAATGAATATATAAACTTAGTGGAAAGACTGTATCCAAGGTCGAGTCCACAGATATTGAAATATATACATTCCTCTTTGTTTTGGCCTTTGGAGTTTTAGGTTTCTAAAACGGCTATTTTTGAAAACTTTTTAGTTTGTAGATTTGAAAAACTCTGGTTAGTTTGAATCAGTATGGAGATGTAAAAAGGGAACGTCTGGGAAACGATAAAGAATGGTTTTCACTTCAACAACAACCTTCAAAGATCATTCAAACATACCTGAAGTAAAACCCGTGACCACTGAGGTGCCTTTTGGCTGGACAGTTCTTGAGCTTGGTCGATACTATTGCCCCGTTTATCAGGTCGTTTGCGTGAAGAAACTCGTTCCTTACATTCTCAGAGTTTTCTTTGGCATGATATTTTTCCTGAAAGGCCACTGAGATGTTTGAATATTTCGTATAACAAGACTCCCAATCAAAATTTTCACTAAAGTGACACTAAGCAGGAAATCCACCTCGCCATCCGTCCACAAATAGGTCAATTTTGGTTTCCACCATAGCACCAAATATCAAGTATGTATAAATAAAGAAATAATTGGCTATTGCTTTACTATTGTTTACTATGTATTAACACCGCCAAAGGAATATAAGCTAACTGAGCATGCTCACAATCGTCTTCTCTAGTGTTTGAGGTATCGTTGTTGTAGCCTTTTTCGCCACATTGGAATCGTTTTTTTTGCGTTCTAGTGTGGACGGAGATATTTTGTAAATTATAGCTTGTGTGGACAGAATTCTATTTCAAAACGTAGAGGAAAATATCTGTATACGTGTAGACAGAGGCCGAAATGCAGGCTTTTTGCTTGTTTGTGTGTGAAAGAGGGACTGATCGTAAGTAAGTGAAAAGACTTGGTGGAATGCCGAGCGAGCGAGCGAGGTAGTGTAGGAGCAGAGAGAGAGAGAGTCAGTAGTCGCAGGAGAACAATAGGCCGTCCACTGACTGCCATGTCGTCCCTCCCTTTTCCGCAGGATACAAGATCTACGAACTCACCCTGACCCCGTCACAGCTGAGGCTGTCTGTGGGGGAGCGGCTGGTGCTCAGCTGCACGGCCAAAACCGAGCTCAACGTGGGCATCGAATTCAACTGGACGCACTCCGGTCAGGCCCTGGTCAGTGCCCGAGGCTTTCCTGCTCCTCCTCTGTGATGGACAGTGACGATGTATAGGTTACATGTGGCAGCCTGTTTTTTAACACACTGCTGAGGACAGACAGAGATAACCAGAAGGGTTGTATCTCACTTCCTGTTATCATTCCCCGTATTCCTTACTTCCTGCTTCCAGGAATCCTTCAGTTCTCACTCAGTTGTCAATCAATGCTCCCTTACAGTCAAGATGGTTGTGAATATATTAAAAACTGGGATTTATTCATCTGGTATAGCGCCTAACTTTATTGGGTATAACATTCATTTGCATATGCTTAAATTAAACAACAAAATTATCTTTAGATGTCAGTTTTTTGGAAGTCCAAAATGTGGTCTGCAACCAGGCGCCAACCTCCAGTTCTGGAAAGTGAAGCCAATGCTGCAATATCTTAAAGCTGCATTCTCTCTAGTGACCATCAGGGGGCGACTCCTCTGGTTGTATAGAAGTCTATGAGAAAATGACTCTACTTCTCTCTTGATTTATTCCCTCAGTAAACATTGTAAACATGAGTTTATGGTCTCAATCTCTAGTTTCAAGTCTTCTTCAATACAGCATGATGTTCATTTAGTAAATGATGCTCCATTTAGAGTCAAACAGACCATAAAGATGGCGACGGCCACAATGCTGAATTCACTCCAAAACTGCAGTCCACAAACCAATGGGTGACGTCATGTCGACTACCTCCATTTCTTAAATACAGTCTATGACCTCAACAGACTAGTTAAGGCTTGTTTGTAGCCTAGCGAATTGTCAGAAAAGCCTTTTGCTACTGAAGTAGTTGTTGTTTACTTGCGACCACGACCGTCCCGTTAAGAGCACAGAGGAATCAGCAGTCATTGAGAATATAAAAGGATTCATTAAAACAGGGTTTCACCAAAACCATGTCCTTGAGCATACAGTCATAAATGAGCACAGAAAATATTAGACTAATGAGTCCAGCAGTATACCAGATTAGCCACGGACAGACAGACAGATGCACACACAACCAAACACATGATCTCCCAACAGGCTAACACCTGGCAGAGATAATAAGCCTGAGAATAAAGCCAATATTTGGTCATTTCTCCCTTTAAAACCCAAAACGTCTTCCTCTCTGTATGTTCACATGTATTCTGATGTGTTCTTAATTGTCTAAATAGCGATTCTGAATTATTCTCTCTCTCGTGTCAGACCTCGGTGAACGGTTCGAGGCCGACCCACGCGACCCCCCACAAGAAGAAGCTGTGGAACTCCCTGGAGCTGTCCAACACACTCATAGTGGAGAACGTGACAGTCGACCACATGGGAGAATACACCTGCACCGCCTCCAGTGGGAAGATGGAGAAAAGTGCCTCGGCATTCCTTAAAGTGTTTGGTAGGTGTACTGAAAACTTTATGTTGTTGGAGACGAAAAACATTCCAATTTACCTCATTTATGAGTTCATTCATGAGACATTTTAGATACTCTGTGTAATGGTTTAGAAAATAATATATGTAGATATGAAAGTCTACTTATGTCTATGAAGTCTACTACCAATGAGAACTTATGTAGATAGATTGGTATGCTTTAATAATACCGCTTGCTGTTTTTCCATACTGTGATACAGAGACTTCACATTGAGGTGGAACCGTTTATTTTTCAAAAAAATATTTCCTATTCTTTTCCGGGAAGTTTTTAAAATTTTAGTTTTCCTCTGGATGTGTCATATGGAACCCCAAAACTAAATGTAGTAAAACGACATGGAAGTCAAAAATATTACAAAAATACATCAACAAATGATATTATTAGTTAAATAATTATAATGGATTGTAGAAACAAAGGTAATACTTTTCCTTCCACCTCCAATCAGTTAATTAAGCTAAGTTTAAAAAAAAAAATGTTTACAGCTAACCAGTTGTAAAATAAAAAGAAGTCAGGTATGTTTTTTGTTAGGACGACGTATAAGGGCCATTTATAGGAAAAAATTACAGAGCAGGAAGAGGGGGAAATATTCAGAGAAAAAAACTCTGATTTAAAAGATTATTTACTCAAAAAAACCTTTAAGATTAAAGTAGTAAATATACAAAAGAAATCTGAAATTCCTTGAAAAGAAAGTCACATATTTAAAACAAAAAACAAAAAATATCATAAAAATTGTGGGTTTTTTGTCAAGCATCCACATCTTTAATCTAATAAAAAAAAAAAATCCCATACTTTTTTTCTTATTTTTCCTCTCTTGGCTCCGATATTTTATTTTGTATGGCTCTAGTAGACAGTGGTATTGATCTTTATTTACGAACAAATCTTTTCCCATTTTCTTAATGCTCATAAAATAATGAGATGGGCGTGGCCATGCATGTCCAGAGCAAATGCTATGGTTCCTTCTTAAGATTTGAATCTTGAAATATTGAAGAGACATATTGCTAACGTTTGCTTTTTTTGTTGTTTGCAGAAAAGCCTTTCATTGATATGAAAGAGCCGTGGACGAAGGTTTTGGAGGTAAATGTGGGGGATCAAACCTCCATCCCCGTCAAGTACTCAGCCTACCCAGAGCCCAGCTTTAAATGGTACGTTCACAGTGGAACAAAACATTGTAGCATAGAAAGTACTAGCAGCAGTTAGTTAAAAACATAACTTTCTATCATGACATTTGTCTTATTCACTTAGTTCAGATACTTTATGTCACGCTTTTTATTCTCCTCTGTCTGCCCAGGTTAAAGAATGGCCTTCCATTAAAGGAAGATTACAGAATAAAACAGAGAAGTGACGCCCTCATCATCCGCGTAGTCACAGAAATGGATGCAGGGAATTACACAATGGTCCTGTCCAACAAGATAACCAAAGACGAACAGAGGCAAACCTTCCAGCTGCTGGTCAACGGCAAGTTTTCTCTGTTTGTTTTAACAGTTTTTGTACGCTGCCGGGGGAGAGACAGTGTTGTTAACTCTCTGGTGTCTTCTTCCACAGTTCCTCCTCACATCATTGAGAAGGAGGTGGCGGTGGACACTGATGTCTACCTGTACGGGAGCAGCCCCACCCTGAGGTGCACCGCCCGTGGATTCCCCACACCTGCACACATCCAGTGGCAGTGGATGTCCAAAGAGGACTGTCCAGAGGCCTTCCTGTAAGTCCTTTTTTAAATATGCACAATGTGTTCACAGGCTTCTCATTTTCCAGAGCAGGTTACTTTGTGATATTCAGGAGATTAGGACCAAACTGTTTCCCGTGCACAGAGAAAAATTGTCTGTTTATGTATGGTTTCAAACAAGTTACGAACTTATTGTCTCATAAAGAATAACTACAGTGCAGAACTTTATGTGAAATATGACTTAAACAAACGACAAAGATCACTATGTGCACAGTTACGCTCTGGAACATTACCATAGTTCTACTGCAGAGAAGGACAGAATCAGTTTGTTGTCTAGGCTCGGTGAAGTTGAGAATGAGGCCCACTTCTTATCTACGAGGACAAGAAGTGTACTCTTCAATTTATGGTGATTTTTTTTGGCATGATGACTATGAAAAACTTGAGTTGTGCTTCAGGAAAGGATTTTATTTGCCGTGCCTCTGAGAAAAAGGAGAATATTTAGTTTACGACCGCAATTGAATGAAATTTAATGAAACGTGTGTCCACTGCAGCTGTATTTTTGGTGTTTAATAAACCCACGAGGGTTCGGCAAGTTATCTGCACGACACGAAAATAGAGATATCAATAAATCTCGGTCACTCATTGTCAACAGGTTGTTGATTTAGAAGAGGAATAGCTGCTTTCGTGATGTTGACAAAAACACGATACGAGACAATGAGAGCTCCTTTCTGACCCGACGCAGATCAGCGGATGTGATTCATGCTCCTCACAATGTCCATTTTTTAAGAAGCAACGTCAATTATTCTCTGACTCAGAATGTGTTTACGGGTTTCTGTACAATCTGAGATTAGTTGCGTAAACGTTTCTGGATCAGGTTTCTGTCACTATACAGACGGGAGACGGTGGCGTGTTACCCGACAGCCTCCTCATATATGTTGTGATTTGACGCGTGTTGATAGAAAAGTGGAGGCTTTGTCCAGAGAAGAACCATCAGCAGGTTTCCTTATCTCCTGTCTACACATCGGAGCACTTCCTTCAGTCACTGCACTACGTTTCCTGTTGTTCCCTTCGTGCTCCCTATAAAAAAAAAAGCTCTTCTTCCTGCTGAAGCTGCGTCTCTTCTTGCACTCCTTTTGAATTTTACAACAAACCAAAATCTCCAGTTCCCTGGTGCTTCTGAATTTAGACTGACTGTTTCTGCCTCAACTAAAAATAAGTTGCGTAACACAGCAAAAACAGAAAAGAAGAAACACGTGAACTGCCAATACATGACCGTAATAGTGAAAGTCAAAGTTCATCAGAGTAAAAGAGAAACATCTGCAGAAGCACAATGATGCACCTACATTAACACGGGTAACTAGTGCAGCTTCTTTGAGGACATTTTTAAGATGTGTCACATGGTTTCTCTTTGTTTTTGTCCAACAGGTCAAGACCGTCTGAGGTGCAGCTAGCGGAGTGCAAAGGCTGGAGGGATATAAGGAACAGCACCGGTCACCACCCGGTAGAACGGATTACCATTGACGTTGAGCATTCTCAAAAGGTTAATCATTTGTCTTGATTAAAAGCCATTCTCCCTGCTGTCCTCTATGGAGAACTAAAGCTGACATTATAATACATAATTAAATATATTTCTCAATAAATAAAATAAATAAAATAAATAAAATAAATAAAATAAATAAAATAAATAAAATAAATAAAATAAATAAAATAAATAAAATAAATAAAACTAAATCAATTGTTAAGTGTGGAATAAATAAATACGCGCAAAAATAGAACAAAAAAAATTTTATAATGTATTATATGTAGTATTATTTTCTGTTTACATGTATTTCTTCTTTTGTTTATTTTCTTTTTATTAATTAGCTTTTTTGTTCAAATACATAAATACCATATTTATCTACATTTCTTTCTTTATAATTTGCATCTATTTATTGAGTTATTTTTCTACCTATTAATATAATGTATTATAATGGCAGCTTTAGCCCTTCTTAGTCCACCATGAGAATCCTCAGTTAAACAGTTGCACTTTATTTAATGAGCAATCATTAACAAATTAAATGCATTTCCCTAGAAAATCGCGAGCTCCTTGAAGTTTCAGAAAGCCGAGGCCCAGGCCCTCTACAGATGCACGGCTGCCAACAAAGTAGGGGAGGATTCACGCATCATCTTTTTCCACGTCACACGTAAGAACTGTTCTTTTTTCCTGTGTACTCTTTCTGTAATTGTTACTACTCTTCACTTTACGTCATTCATGTCTTCGTGTCCGTCTGTGGTCTGCAGGCGGCCTCGAGCTGAGTGTGTCTCCGTCCAGCGAGCCCTTAGAGGAGGACCACGTGGTTCTGCACTGTAAGGCCGACAAGCTGATCTACGGGAACCTGACCTGGTTCAGTGTGAACAACATATCAGAGTCGGAGCAGATCACGTCGGTGCAGCCGTGTCGACCGTGGTGGAATGTAACTGTACTCAAGAACAATTTTGAGGTACTGGAGTATTTCCATTTTATGCAAAATTATCCTTCTACTCCACTACATCTAAATACTGTAATTTTTCCTCCATAACTTTCATCTGACAGCTTTAGTTAAGTAGCAGATTTGGATTATCAATACAGTATAAAATCAATTAAATAAATGTGTGTAATAGATAGTTAGATAGATAACTAGATGGACTTTATTAATCCCAAAGTGGGGAATAATTGTGTTTTCCACGGAAACAGTAAATCACCGTAATAATGCATCAACACTGGAGCTAAATATCTGTAAATATACCAAACTACAACATTTAGAATATAAAATGTAAACATATGAAAACGTACTTTATATATTTGACATAACTAGTTTTTTCTTTAAAATGAAATGGAGGTAGCATTGGAGTATAACGACGTGCAAATTCACCACGTGCAGGTTATTGAAGTAAGCAAAGACAGACTAAAGGATACTTTGGACAGAATTATTGGGGCCAGCAGATATGACATTTAAGGAATTAATATTGTTGAAAAGTTGGGAAATTTTGCACACGCATCACACAGAGGGAAAAATTTCAGATCATAGCAGCCTCATGCAATAAAGCCTCTTGGACTTATACCCAAAATCCAATTGGAAGTCAGCCATTTTGAATTGAATGTGCTAATTTAGCCCATTTTAGCCCTTTGAAGTTGCTTTACTTTAACAAACTCCTCGTACAGATTTAATCCGATAGACCATAAATTTGTTCAGGACAATGTAAAGACCATCTCGATCAAAAGTTATCATGCAACATTGTCGCCGTGACGATTCGGCAAAAGACGCCTTTTCCATGAAACAGGAACTTCGGCGTCCTAAGTCATCTCTGCTTCAAATTTCTCAGCCATTAAAGACATTTAAATGCCAATATGGACTCGTGGCCCCACCCCCGAAATGTTAGCCCCACCCCTTTCAAAAGCCATGCACTATTTTACTTTTATGGGGGGGATCATTGCACTCAGGAGACTTCCTGTTTTCATTTTGCCTGTTCGACACGTGAAGGTGCGAGGGTCTGTTCATCGCTGACTGCAGCTTTAATTATAGATTAAACTACACAGCAGTTTATAAAGTAATACAAATGAAATCTACCTTCAACATTAAAGTGAATAACACATTAATGCATCAATAATATATTAATAAATACTTTTACTTCTGGTAGTGTATTTTACTTTTGCACACTTGCAATCCAGGACTTCTACTTGTAACAGAATATTTTACATGGTGGTATTGTTATTTTTACTTGAGTAAAATATGTAAATAACTCCCGTCTCTCCCTTGAATTGCAGCGGAGTCCCCCGTCACGTGTAGCGCTGTCCAGCCTGCAGGGCAACAACGTGACCCTGGAGCTGTCGCTGCCCGACGCGTCCCCTCAGGATGAAGGTCTGTACGCCTGTCAGGTGGAAAACATCAAGACTCGGGACAAAACCTGCCTGCTGCGCCGTCTTTCTCTCAAAGGTGAAAACAATGTACAATTGACTTCTTTTTAAATGTTTGAGAACACTGAGACATTCAGGACCTACAAGTTGATGATCCACAATGGAAAAACCATAATTTCAAGCAGGAGGCATCTCCGGTTCTGCCAAGTGAAGCCGATGTTGAAGTGTCTTAAAGCTGCATTCTCTCTGCTGTCCATCAGGGGGCGACTCCTCTGGTTGTATAGAAGTCTATGAGAAAATGACTCTACTTCTCTCTTGATTTATTCCCTCAGTAAACATTGTAAACATGAGTTTATGGTCTCAATCTCTAGTTTCAAGTCTTCTTCAATACAGCATGATGTTCATTTAGTAAATGATGCTCCATTTAGAGTCAAACAGACCATAAAGCAGGGGATGCTTTAGGGCGGGGCTACACACTGATTGACAGGTCTCTACAAGAGCCATATATGGCATCTCTACGTCACTCCTCTTCATTCCAAATATGGTAACTTCTGTTTATTGGTTGCAAAAAAGCCATGGCCACGGTACAATCTCTGAAATCGAGGCTTCATAACATCAGTCCACAAACCAATGGGTGACGTCACAATGTCTACTTCCCCTTCTTATATACAGTCTAGGATTCAAAGTCACAAGTTTGTGCATTAAGAAAAAAAGTTTCAAGGCACTTTATTGTCAGATTTTCAATCTTTCTAGTGGTGCTTAATGCCTGTAGAGTGAGATACTTGTACTTGTTTTCCCTACAGTTACACTATTGTCACAGACAAGGCTGAATTTATCAAGTTCAGGATCATGAAGAATACACAATTAGAAGTTGTGAGAAATATACCACTATGCAAGTATTCAAAGTGGGGCATTTTATTGAGGGAAGATCTTGATGCAGGATTATTTCATTGTACCTGTTAGATGTGTTAGATCCATTTAGATCCAGATCAGTTTACTTTGATTCTGATTTCAGGTCTTGAGGCTGCGAGAATCCTTCACAATTTAACCGACCAAAAAGTAAACGTGAGCGCAACGATCCACCTCCTGTGTGATGCTGCGGGGACGCCGAACCCGACGGTGGTGTGGACCAAAAACAACCTCACCGTGGTGGAGGGCTCAGGTGAGACGGTGCATGGCTTTTTATAATGAACACTGACTCACTTCACAAGTTGCCACAGTTTGTTTGATAAACAGCGTGGACTGATTTCAGGCGTGATTCTGAGTCGGGACAACCACCTTCTGACCATTCAGCGAGTGAAGAAGGAGGACAGCGGTCTGTACAGCTGCACCGCGTGTAACAGCCGCGGCTGTGACACCTCACAGGCCTATTTGGCGACTGAAGGTCAGTCCCTCCCCGAATCATACCTGAAGTATTACAGTACAATAGTGAAGTATTTACTATTTACTGATAACATATATGGATTTAACCCCCTGGGCATAGACATGTTGAAGGCCCTCTACACCTTCTTCATGAGGGCAAGACCCCAAAAGTAGTTTATAGTAATTTTTTATATTTTTGTAGTATGTCTTGATGAAGTCTTATTGCGTCTCTTTGTAGTCCTTTTGTGTTTCTGTCCTCTTTTTGATTCACTTTGCACTTATTTCATGCTTTTTTTGGTCTTTTTATGTGTCCTTTCTGTTGTTTTGCTCTTTTTGAATGTCTTTGCACTTATTTCATGCTTTTTTAATACTTTTTGGGGGTTTTCATTATGTCTGGATGAAGTCTCTTTGTAGTTGTTTTGTGTCTCTTTGCTCTTTTTGATCGTCTTCGCACCTTTTTCATGCTTTTCAATACTCTTTTTTTTTTTCGTTCTGTCTCGATGAAGTCTGTTATTGTTTCTTTTTGCTTTTCTTTGGAGTCGTTCTGTGTCTCTTTTTGTCACTCTTTTTGTGATCATTTTGTGTCTTTGTAACAGTTTTGAGTCTCTTTGTTGTCGTTCTATCTGCATTGTGTCTCTTTGTAGTTGTTCTGTGTCTCTTTTTGTCTTTTGGTGATCATTTTGTGTGTGTTTGTAACAGTTTTGTGTCTTTTGGTAGACATTCTGTCTCAACGTTGTCTTTTTTTGGTGATTTTGCATCACTTTGAAAGTGTTTCTTTGTAGCCATGTCTGTCTTTGTAGTAATATGTGTACCTGTACTTGTTTCACTTATCTCTATACTTCTTGTGTGCTTTTATGTTCTTCTTTTGGGTCTCTTTCTTTGTGATTGTTTTGTGTGTGTGTTCGTATCGTTTTCCATCTCATTTAGTTGTTTTGCATCTCTTTAAAAGCCTTTACTAGATTTTGAGTACATTTACTTTCCAACTGGAAATGTTAAAGCTCACTTCAAACAGAGGGCCCAGGGGCCCCAGTCCCCTCTGGACCCCTGGGCCTGTTCCCAGTAGGCCAGTTCAGTAATCCATCCACGTCTGATGAAGAAAATATTATTCATAGTTCATGTAAGATGCTCTAGCCTTAACCTCTTGACAATACCCACAGTACTCACAAAGACCGTGTATTTATATCTCGCCTCAAGGCTTCACCAAATCATATCACACATACTACATTTCTTGATATCAAAGATTTGGAGTAAGAATAACTTTGCTTCCGCATGACAGGAAGTTGGCCCAGTTAGCACACATCCTCCTGGGAGTTTCTAAATCCAAAACAATGCAGGACAAAGGGAGAGGCCAGCCTCTGCTCTCCTGTCCACAGCGACACAGAGACACAGAGACACAGAGACAAACAAACAAATGCGCTAACTAGAACCAGGGCCTACGTGACCTGGACCTCGCCAGCAGAATGTAGACCCAGTTAAGAGCTGCTCTCGGCCAAGGCGGCAGCTCTGCAAACGAGAGGGTGCAGAGGACGGACGGATTACAAGAACATATTGCATGCATGTGAGGGAGTTTTACGGAGCAAAAAGCGAGATCGAGCAGTTTAAAAAAGAGATTTTCTGAAGGTTTTTGGGGTAGGGACTGAGGTAGAATCATATATTCCTGACATTTATATTGTCCATCGAATAAGATTGTATCTGTCCATTGAAATTTGGATAAACTATTTGATTTTGTACTTCTTTCGCGCTAAATTTCACAAAGGTAGAATTAATCTGTGATGAGAAAAAGTTAAACAGGTGCAAAATTCAGACTACCCTCCTATTAACAAGAAGAACAAATACCATTTCCTCCTCTTTTCTGACCCAACCTTTCCCCAAATAATTTTCATACAGTCCCTAAACTGAATTGCTGTTGACAAAGGTGAATAATTACAGCAGTGTTTATGACTATGGCTCCAAAAGTGGCTTTTCTAAGTTGCCTTTGGCAGTAATTGTTCGTGCTGACTCCTGAACATTTGTTATGACTAGATAAAATATCAGTTTGCTTACAGTCCAGACTCCAACAGTCTCCTTCCTCCAACCCAAACACAGACACACATATACACATGTGTACAGGCCAAAGACAATGACGCCGCCAAGGCACGCAAACTGAAATTATAATCCACATTCCACTGTGACTGTCCCACGTTTTTTCCCTGAGGAATTTGTCAAGTTTGTTGCATGATTTGTACAAAGAACAGATGCATTATGAGGTCGTTTGTGAGCACGCCAGTATCTCATATTTGTCGCATTTATTCTAGGTGCAGAGGAAAAGACCAATGTGGAGCTGATTGTTCCCATCGGGTCAGTGGTCATCGCCATGTTTTTCTGGTTACTGATCGTCTTTGTCATCCGTGGAAGAAAGAGAGTAAGAACTTCCTCATCCTCATCCTCATCCTCATCCTCCTTTTGCCACACTACTTACATCCTTCCGTGGATTTTCCCTCCTGTTACACAGGGGAGACTATTCCGATTGAAACATTTAAAAAAGAAATACAGCTAAAACTCACACACATGCACAAGCACACACACTCTGTAGGGGTGTGTGACTGATTAGAAGTGACTGGTTTGGCTCTCGGTGGCCGCTCTCCTTTGTTTCCAGGAACAACAGGGCCACTCTCTGCTCCCATAAGTCACGTAGACCATCAGCACTGATTGGGACCCTTTTTTCACTGGAGAGTCATTGGAAAAATGCTGGACAATTTAGTTTTTATTAATTAATTCAGACATTTTTTTCTCTCTGTCTTTCACACGGTTTCAGCCAAGTGGGAAGGATCTGAAGACGGGCTACCTGTCCATGATCCTGGACTCAGAGGACATGCCCATGGACGAGCAGTGTGAGAGGCTAACCTACGACGCTAACAAATGGGAGTTCCCTCGGGACAGGCTGAAGCTAGGTGAGACTACTGAAGGCTGCAAGGTTGCATAGGGAGTAAGGAGTCAAGCAAGCATCTGCATCGCCTTGAATGGGACACTTAGACAGTTAGAAGAGTTAAAAAGAGATCACATTACATCATGCTGAAAAAGACATACAGCTTTCACCTTTTTTTAATTTCTACGTTCAGGTCATAGGTAACAGTAAATGCTAGAAGCATGGCTTGTCCGCGAGATAAGATTACTTACAGAGTCAATGCAAAGACGCGATTGGACGTGACTAGATGTGAAATTCACCTCATTCGCGCCTTGAAATATTTACGACTCGAGCGAGTTGTAAATATCAGCGTTCAGATTCTCCTCCTGTCATTGATACCTCATATTGGTAGAGAGACCGGACAAAACTTTTTGTATAAATATATGTGTATAAACCATATGGTACAAAGAATTACGTCACTACTGTATTTACACCTATATGACGTTACTTTGAGTGTTAATGGAGAAGCTACAATCTTAGAAAACAGGCATCTTGAAAGTTTTTTGCTTGTCTCGTTCCTGATAGACTTAACAAAGCATGAATTCAGACTTTTTAGAAATTGCCATCATTATATCAGTTATTTGCAATTAAATCTCAGCAAAATTGTTTATTGTGGGTTCACTGAAGTTCACTGAAGTTCACAGAGCGACTCCAGATGATGTTATGAACCCAGACAACATGACGGCGTTTATTTTCTGGGACACATCCACAACAAAGCAGCAATAGTGGTTCTTTCAGCCATGACTGAAGAATTGTTATACACGACAATAAATGATTCACCTTTTCATAAGTGGATCTTTTTACATAAATTCCAGTTCAAGACAAATTAAAATGAACACATCTTATGACGGTGGGTGTTGATGAAGGGCTACTGCATCTGACAGTGTTATTCGTGTCTTCATGATGTCCTCCATTAAAGGTGACCCTCTGGGACGAGGAGCGTTTGGTCAGGTGGTCGAAGCGGCCGCCTTTGGCATCGAGAAAGCCACAACATGCACCACTGTTGCAGTCAAGATGCTTAAAGGTGAGTGTTTTCTCCTCTTTTTCTTTCCACTCGATATCACAGACGGTATGCACCATTAAAAAACAACAACTTCCAAACACACAATTAAATTCATCTCTCTGTGTTTCAGAGGGAGCCACGTCGAGTGAGTACCGCGCCTTGATGTCGGAGCTGAAAATTCTCATTCATATTGGACATCATCTGAACGTCGTCAACCTGCTGGGAGCCTGTACGAAGCCTGGAGGTGAGCGAGCAGATAGCTGAACTCATCTTTGTCCTTTTTGTGTCTTCAGCGTGAAGCGTTCCTGGGTATATTTGTCCTTTATAATCAGGTGTCAATCTTCAGTTCTGAAGAGTGAAGCCAATGCAGAAGCCTTAAACCTGCATTATCTCTTCTGTCCATCAGGGGGCGACTCCTCTGGTTGTATAGAAGTCTATGAGAAAATGACTCTACTTCTCTCTTGATTTATTCCCTCAGTAAACATTGTAAAATAGTTTCAGTAGTCATCTGTCCTTTTTAATATGAAGGTGATATGAGGTATACCGATAATAAAGCTTAGCATAAAGACTTGAAGCAACCTTTAATGCTCACTAATTAAGATGTTATACCTTGTTTGTTGTATCTTGTTTGTTCACTCTTTTTGATACTTAAAGAGTAAAAGCCCTCCTTGGCTCAAATCAGACGACAACCTCTAGTTCTGAAAAGTGAAGCCAATGCTTCATATCTTAAAGCTGCATTCTCTCTAGTGTCCATCAGGGGGCGACTCCTCTGGTTGTATAGAAGTCTATGAGAAAATGACTCTACTTCTCTCTTGATTTATTCCCTCAGTAAACATTGTAAACATGAGTTTATGGTCTCAATCTCTAGTTTCAAGTCTTCTTCAATACAGCATGATGTTCATTTAGTAAATGATGCTCCATTTAGAGTCAAACAGACCATAAAGCAGGGGATGCTTTAGGGCGGGGCTACTGTGATTGACAGGTCTCTACCAGAGACGTCTACGGCGTCTCTACGTCACTCGTCCACATTCAGAATATGGTAACTTCTGTTCACTGGTAGCAAAAAAACAAAAACATGGCGACGGCCGTTATCCAAGATGGTAAAATCTCTGAACTCGAGGCCACAAGACGATGACTACGTCCACTTCTTATAAACAGTTTATGGGGCTAACAAGCATTGCCCTGGCATAATTAGATGTCCTCTATGACCTTGTTATTAAAGTTATGAGTTGTCGTCCTTTGATCCTTAACCTCTTTGCTCTTCCCCTCTCTCCGTAGGTCCACTGATGGTGATCGTGGAGTACTGTAAAAACGGAAACCTGTCCAGCTACCTGAAGAGCAAGCGTGGAGAGTACAGCCCCTACAAGGTGAATGTTACCCTCCGTTATGTGGTTATACTCAGCCGAGAATGACATCACTGAGGAAAGACCATAAGCCAGTGATGCTCTCCAGTGCTGACCCACAGATTGTATCTAAAGCCAGTCGTTCAGATATGAGCTGACAAGGAAAGTTTCTTTATATTCCAAGGGGTTTCTCATCGTGGGACACCGATATTCTCCAACAGCATGGTTTCATGGAAGAATATAAGAATTTAATTGTTTACAAAACAAAAAAGTCTGTGCCAGCCTCTGCAGACGGCGCGAACTATGAGCATGAAAGGAGGAGATTATACTGTATATGCTGCATTATTAAACAAAATATACCCTGAGGAATCAAAAACAACGAGTGTAACTCATAAATAAGCCCATAGACTGTAGGTGTAACCAGCAAAAAGCCATAAACCAACCTCCACAATAACAAGGGGGGATTGTAATTATCTGTAAACTCATATCTCATATTCATTAGCTACTTTATTGCCTTTACACAAGCCCTGTAAAGAAAGAAGTCAAGTATTAAATGTATTATAAAGAAACAAAAAGGTTGAATATCCTGTAAACAATTTGATTTGGCTGCAAAATGTTAAGACCTCATGTTGGTAAAGCATTTAAAAGCGATTTGGCCTTCTTTGTATAATCCCATGACATTTAAATAGTACTTTTATCAGGGAACTATTTGTGACACTTGATAGCGCCAAGTCAAAAAAAATGAAGAGGTCCAAGACTAAGCTCCGCAACCACTTGGCGTGATTGCTTCATTTTCTGGCGCCAGCTTCACTATTAATTCTGACTCTTTTCTCTGTGATTTCCCTTGGTGTTCAACAGAGGAAACGGGTGGACAGCCAGAAATGGGCGTCTGCAGAGGAGGACTTGGCCGGAGGGGATCTGGGTTTGGGGGAGATCGCCCAGCTGGACATCTGCACGGGAACGGCCGTCTGCTCCAGATCTGGAGACAGGGCTTCAGGCAGCAACATGGACACGCAGGAAGGTGAGGGACGACGAAGCGGAATGACACAAATCACACTTTGGTTGTTGTTGGACGCTTGTAATGTTGATTTGAAATGCATCGTGTGACCACAGAGAGCTCAGACGAGGAACATCTGACCATGGAGGACCTGATTAGCTACAGCTTCCAGGTGGCCAAAGGCATGGAGTTTCTGTCCTCCCGCAAGGTGAATCTACAATTATCTAGAAGTCTCTGTGTGTACACATGTTGACATCCAAAATTGTAGATAATAATGTGAATCCCTTTTGTTTCTGTTTGCTCTGTAGTGCATCCACAGAGATCTAGCAGCCAGAAACATCCTGCTTTCAGAGAACAATGTGGTGAAGATCTGCGACTTCGGCCTCGCTAGAGACGTCTACAAAGACCCTGACTATGTCCGCAAGGGAGATGTGAGTCCCCAACACTTACGTATGTGTGATCAATAGCTTTCCACCAAGAGGTTCCTTCTTAGTACCGGGACTGTTTTTCATGGAACTAAAGGGTTTATTTTGGCCCATTGTGGTCTGAGTTTCCATATTGGTTTAAAGACCTGCAAAGATTAGACAAATTAGTTCTCTGGGACGATGGCTGCTGATGGTCACAGAGTAAACACCCTGCACCCTTAATCTAAGAAGTAAGTTGGTTTTGTCTCACTGCAACGACATCAACTGCTGACCATTGTAAGAGGAGGAAAATGAAACTAAGCGTCCCCGCAGTAAATCATCTGTTGATGATCGTTATTAATTTACTCTATGAGAAAATGACTCTACTTCTCTCTTGGTTTATTCCCTCAGTAAACATTGTAAACATGAGTTTATGGTCTCAATCTCTAGTTTCAAGTCTTCTTCAATACAGCATGATGTTCATTTAGTAAATGATGCTCCATTTAGAGTCAAAAACTTAGGTTAGAAGGCTGCAAGTTCCTCAAAAAGTTCCTAGTTTCTGGGGAAAGTTCCTAGTTTCTGCGGTTCAAAATGGCCTCATCAGACAATTAAAATATGTGAACCAATGGTTCCTCTTCTTGCTACAGGCTCGTCTGCCTCTTAAGTGGATGGCTCCGGAGACCATCTTCGATCGGGTGTACACTACACAAAGTGATGTTTGGTCCTTTGGAGTTCTTCTCTGGGAGATCTTTTCTCTGGGTAAGCCTCATATTAACCATTACACACAACACTGGACACATAGCGATCACTGTACACCTGAAGTATCACCTCCGTCTCATCTCCTACAGGGGCTTCTCCCTATCCGGGCGTTTGCATCGACGAGTTGTTCTGCAGGAGGCTGAAGGAGGGAACCAGGATGAGACCCCCAGAATACGCCACCACCGAGATGTGAGATGAAAGTCCACACAATGCAGGTTACATGCAGAAAATGTAACTCGCTCCAACGTCTAACCGTGATCCAATTTACTTATAGATACCAGACCATGTTGGACTGCTGGCTGGATCGTCCCACAGACAGGCCAACATTCGCAGACCTGGTCGAACATCTGGGCAACCTGCTGCAGGCCAGCGCCCAACAGGTCCGTCTGCTGCGTCCATAAAACATTTAAGATCTCTTAAATATTGTCAGATGTCACTCACATAGAAAAGAACCCACACAGGATGCAGATGTACCAGGTTTCTTTGGAAATATCTCTCAGAATATGTCTTTTACTATGCTATTGTTATGTCATGTCAGTATTTCCGGAATAACGGAACAACAAATTGCAACAAGTGCCAAGTCATTGTGGGAAATTTGGGAAGTTAGCTGAAGCTGAACAAGAAAACAATCACAGGCTGACGCAAGCTAGTTACAATAAGAGAAAGCTGATAACTGGATAAGGAAAACAAATGACAGAAAAACATTAAATTGATAATTATTTAATGTAAGTTCATATTTCTACTTATTTGTGTGGATGATTTTGATCCGGTGTGTATTTGAGGTGAAATCATTAATGAACTTTTGGGTCTCCAGGATGGGAAGGACTACATCCCTCTGACAGCCGGCGGAGAGGCAGGTCGATCTCTGTTGACCCCTGACCCCAGGAACCCCTACAGCAGGCCGCAAAGTGGGGAAATCCTGGAGGCTCAGCTCCACTATGACAAGCCGCCATCCCTCGGGTCAGCATGATGATCTCACCCTCACTCTCCTCTACTTAAAGCTGTTTCGACAAATTCTGGTGCAAATTAGCGTTGTTGCCGTGTTCCGTTTTGGTCACAAAACAAAACTTAGTAAAAAAAAAAACTCCACTTCACACAACAAATACCTAAGCAGGTGGAGGCCAACATTCACTACACAATACATAAACTTATCGGACCCAGAATTTGATGCCAACGCTAGCTGTTGTAGCCAGCCTCGTTCCGGGACCAACATAAAACGTTACCCAGTGCATAACAGCTACATTCCCATCTTCATTGTATCACACCTGCTGGGCAATTTCAAGCCACATGGTGTCCTTTATTTTGTTGTTGAGGTAGTCGTCAAGAAATCAAACTGCAGTATGAAAAACCTGTGGGTCAGAAATAACAGAGAGAGACTCAAATGGCATGGCATTTGGTGAAGAGCGTATTATGACTTTTCGGGACAAGAAACTTGAAGTGGAGGACCTGGGAGTTGTCCGTCTTGACTCAGATCTTCAGTGAAAAGACTTTAGACTTACTTGTGACTTGCAAAGCAATAATTTATTCCTACTTCTGGTATGACACCATTTGGATCAAAAGATTTCATTGGTCAAACTTACATTTTCGATGCCGGAAATCCGTTAAAATCGATGTTAGTGCAAATATTTTTTACCCTGCACAAATGTTTGTGCACATTTATAAAAGTGCAAAAGTTTCCTCGAACCTTTTTCAACAGAAATCCGTGCTTGGAGTGAAACGACTTTAAAAGTTTAAATACTGAGCTGTGAGTCTTTGTGCAGATTGTCCCAGCAGACTGAGAGGTGCGGTCGTCCCCTCAGTGTGAAGACGTTTGAGGACATCCCTGTGGCACGCAGCAGTGTCATGGTGAGTTTCTGCACAATCAACACACATTCACAAAACGCATGTTGTCACAGATTTGATATAATTACTGCTGAAAATGACCAATAATTGCTTTGTTCTGAAATGTTCAACTATATTCTCATAAAACATTAGAAATACATATAATATAATCCAGTTCAATGCAACACCGCCACAAAGTAAAGCTTCAGAAATAGCCTCAGAGTTGAATAAGACCTCTCCAACAGAATGTCAACAAAAAATGAATATGTTAAATGCGTTTTTACTTGCACTGGATTGTACAGCAGTAAGTTTACTTTACACTCATTTCTTCATCCATAAACTAATATGCATACTTTTATACATTTCTGCTTTTTGACATTTTTTGAAAATACATGAAGTAAAACTCTTCTGATGTTTTGAAAACAGAAAATATACTTAAAATGCTTTTTTATGATGTTTAAAGGAATTTTAAAATTCAAATAAAAACTAAAGATGAGTTGACTCGATATTAGATTAGACATTGTGTAAAATAAGTCTATGGTCAATTGTTGATTAATCAATTTGCCAACTAATGGATTGTGAGTAAATAAATCACCTACAACCGACTAATTTATTATAAGTCACTCTTTGCAATACAGTAGAAACAATTAGTTGATTGTTTAATACTTTAATACTTTAATACTCCTCTAATGGTTTCAAGCGTGTTTCAAGGAACAATGCTGAACTATTGTGTGTTGAGAGGATTTGCTGCTTTTTATTCTTCTTTAATCAAACTGAATGTCTTTGGGTTCTGCTCGTGACGTCACTTGGAGCTTTAGGAACTCTCGAGGGTCATTTTTCTCTATTTTCCTACATGCTATAGAGAAAATAATTATTTAATTCACAGAAAAAGGTATCAGCAGATTAATCTTGATGTGCAGAACTATCTTTGTAATTGACAAACATTATATGTGTTGCAAAATCCAAATGGTATTAAAAGATAAATTGTCTCTCATCGTTGACTACCATATATATACAGTATATTCTTTCAGAAATAGTGTCACATGGTGTTCAACCATAAAGGGGCGGGACTTCACCTCTCTTTTTAAAGATCTCTTTTCATTATAAAAGACCTAAATATTACATCTTATTTCAAGAAATATTACCAAGAGAGTTTTCACTTCTTCCAAAGGCTTTTTTTTTTTACACATTACAATCAAAAACACCTTGTTTTCATTGTTGTTTTTAACTTATTCTTGAAGTGGCCTTTTTCAGGTTTAATCACTTCAACCCGACTTTAACTTAACTAAGAATATGAGTCAGTGTTTCTCTGTATGCACCAACCACCAGTGTTCATTTAAATTCTTGTCGTTTCTACAGGAGGGTCACACAGACAGCGGTGTGTGTTTCTCACACGAGGTGAAGGGTTTGAATCAGCAGCTGCCAACTACGCCCAACTTCAGGTGAGTTCTACGCGTCATCACGTCGATAACTCACATCATAACCAAACAGATCTTGATTTATTTTAAGCTGCAAATCAGGTTTTAAATATACGTCCCCCTTCCTGTTTGTTTTTTTCTTTCCACAGCCAGCTGCTGCGCTGTAAGAGTAAAGAGTCTCTGGCCTCGGAGTCGTCCAATCAGACGAGCGGATACCAGTCGGGGTACCACTCTGACGACACAGACGCCCCGATCTACGCTAACGAGGAGGTGATCATGAAGCACAAGATGCTGAAGAAGCCTCCGCTGCCCAAGACGCCGGACAAATACAACGCCGAGATCCGCTACAGCACACCGCCTGTCTGACCCCCACCCAAAGAAAACCTAACCCTTGAGTCTTTTCACTGTATTTGTCACAGGTGTAAAACTTTCCGAACAATCACAGCATGTTGAGATAACCCTGATAAGTCAGCTGGGAGAAACAAAATGAAGGTTGTATGATGAGTTTGTAAGCGTAGCTCTCTTTATGGACAGCCGGAGGAATGCTCTTTATGTTTACTCAGCGAGTAAAAAGGTCGAGACACGAGGAAACGCCTACTACACCCACTTCCTCTAATACAGGAAATGACATCTGGAACTTTTAGATAATTGAATCTGCAAATGGTTTTTTTTTTTTCTTTTATTGTGTTGGCACATTAAATGTCCGGTAAGGAAGCAGTTCTCTCACATGAATCCGAACAATGTCACATTTGTACAGTTCTTCTATGCATATGTATAACTTACAGTATTTTATTGAAAGTGTATTACTAAACCTGCAATAAATGTAACTAGTTTTATAAAATAAAAAATACTCACAGATTAAGACACCTCTTGTTTTCTCTTTAATTGCAAAGTTTCCCATATTTGGCACTATTTGTTAATCCAAAACATGATAATCAATGAGTCTCCTTCTTTGTACCAGACACCTTTCATTTCCTTTCTCTGAGTCTAACGGTAAAGACAACACTACTTTCTCAGCCTTGGTCATTGTGTGTGTATGTGTGTGTGTGTGTGTGTGTGTGTGTGTGTGTGTGTGTGTGTGTGTGTGTGTGTGTGTGTGTGTGTGTGTGTGTGTGTGTGTGTGTCCTATAGGAACAATGCCCTTCCAACCTTGGGGTATTTTCTCAGCTGTATTCGGCTCACAATGCTCATAATAGCCCTGCCAAGGCCAGTGAGGGTCAGTGTGACAACAAACAAAGTAAAAGGCACTTTTAAAAAAGCAGGTTTGACAGCTTAGAAGGAAAAAAATAATAAACTTTATGTGTAATCAAGCATGAAACTCACACAACCACTTGGCAGGTGCCGTTTAACCGCAGTCTTGTTTGTGAACGTCTTGTTGAATGACAGTAAATGTTTATTCAGTGTTATCTTGTATGAAGAAATGCTGAAGACTTTTTCTCGAGGATTATGTCAATACATTGTTACCAGGATGTGCTACTTGGATGATGGGCCTGAAACTTAAAGGAGTACTTCATCCACAAAATAACCATTTATTTATCAATTAATCACTCAGAATTACACAAGCATCTTCTCTTACAGCTTACTATTAAAAACACAGTCTTGTTTTAGTGAAGATGCATGAGTTTGTGCAGTTGTGAGCAAACAACTGGATCAATGATTGGATACTACTGCACGAGTTACGTGAGAATTTGTAATCGGATGTTTTGATTTAGTTTTCCTGTTGTTTTCTTCAAGAATTCAACCTATCAGGGGGGAGTAACTGATCTATAAATGATCATTTTGTGGGTGAAGTAGTCCTTCTAAAGGTACAGGTCAGTCTGCATCAAAACACAATATATTTTGTCTGCAATCAAGGACAACAAACCCAGCTAATTATAGCGTACCGGAGGAAACGACTAGGGAGTTGTTTCCACACTTCCACACGAAACACTGGGGGGGGTAAATTAAAAAAGTCCTCCCTTAGTACCGCCGGAGGAGGACAGAAGGACAGCTTAATATCTACGTAGGTGTATTCAAGACAGTGACAGAGGATTTTTGATAAATATGTTTCTAATGCATTATTATGCATAAATGGCACATAAGAACTGCAGATGAGAAACAATTTGTTTTCACAGAAATGGTCTTTTAGGTTTTAAAATCACTGATAATGAGGATTATCACTATTCAAAAGGTTATCAGTGTTGTTTTTGTTTCGGGATAACTGAGCAACAGCGCCCTCTGTTGTACTAAAGATCTAATTACACGTCAGTTTTCCCCCCTCATTTTCTCCTAATTCAGCAGGTCAGACTATGTGATCAGCAGATATCTGCCATGTGTGAAGCTGCCAAGTAATCACAAAAATATGACAGACGAATTCCTCAGACTTATAGAAAACATCTGAAACAAATTGAAGTACACATGGCAGGAACTTTAATTTCCTCCGGGGCGGACAGACAAGCTGAAGGCAGAGCTCTGCACTGCCAGGAAATACCTTGGCGTTCACAAAACAAACACACCCAACCAACAGACAGACCGACCAAACGGGCTGCCAGCTCACCAAATGGCGCCAGACAAAGCAGATGCACAGGCAGGCCGACAGACGGACGGTGAAACTGCAGCTGGTTGTCAGAGCATTATTGTTAACGGCTGTTGTAGTGAAGCTTCTGGCTGTTAAGGGCAAAGGTGACCAATCTGAAATGTCCAGTAAAAAGCATATGTGCTTTATCCCTGAACAAGTCGTTTTTTGACTCCAGGTACCAGTCCAGGGAGGGACGTGATGAGAAAGTGGATTAGATCAGTTTCTCCACAAATAAGTCAGCTGCAAAGCCTGCCACAACATGCTGTGGTTGAGAGCAAACATAAGTTTAAACAGCTAAAAGAAATAATGATTGAATGGTTGAAATAGCTAAAGTGATAAATTGTTTAAACAAATAGTAAACTAGAAGTAATGGAAACACATCTGAACTCGCTGTCAAGAGTGATGGATTAATTAGTGAAACAAAAGAAGTGCCAGCTCACCAAACGCTGGCAGAAGAAAGCAGATGAACAGGCAGACGGGCAGACGGGCAGAGCGATAGATGATGAAACTGCAGCTGGTTGTCAGAGCACGATTGTTAACGGCTGTTGAAGAGAAGCTTCTGCCGTTTTAAGGGCAAGTGTGAACAATATGAAATGTCCAAACTGGTAAACTGGACTGATATGTTTGAAACGTGTGTTTGAAACGTGCAAACCAACTTAAACATTGACAGCTCAAGTGTTTAAAAGAATATTGTTACCATATCCACTTTTATATAACTAAAAGTGTTAAATACAGGTGTTGTTTTTTTTTGCAATTGCTAAAACACATCTTTTGAAACTACTGAAACAAAACTCACACAAATTACAAAATGCATCTCAAGTATAAAACACTGTGGAGTGACCTGTAGAACCTGTATTTGAGTAGATTGAGCTTGATTCGCTCAGTAAGCATTCTCTGTAATTGTAAATCCCCCCCATGTTATAAGTTATTTCATTTCATTATTTTATTATTTTTATTTGTATGTCTTTGTCAAGAATATATATTATGCTAGGACAACATTCCAAGAAGATCTTTGTAGTTTAATTTGACCATATGTGTATGTTGATTTCCTGATTTGTTCGGTTTTGTAGTTTAAAAATAAAATTAAAATTAAAAAAGCAAAAAACACTTTTTTGGGGCATTTTTCATTTGAAGCATGCTGTTAATTTACACTACTGACACAAATGCATTGTGTTTATTCCTAATACTCATAACAGTATCATAACTAGCTGAGCATATTTACTATATTGTACTATAAACAAAAACGCAGCAAAATCTCTTCCTCTAACTCTCTCCAGAACTGGTTCATTGTTGTACGAACAAAACAGCAAACTTGAATTCTATTTATAGTTTTCACACACTGCTTTCAAAGTGATTTTAAATGGTTAAAGCTGTTTTCACAGGTGCATTCTGGGTGCAGAAGATTGATAATTGAGTGTTATTTCACTGTCAGTGTTTAGAGAACAACACATACAAGCTTTGAGGTTTGAAGGATGTGTCTAATGCAGATAACTGTAGTTATTCGGGGTTTAGCAGATTTTTTCGACAGATTTACGAGTTAGGGGGTTTAGTAAAAAATAAAAATAAATCTGATTTCCTGTTAAAAACGTAATTAAAATTAAAACTTTTTGGGAGCATGAGGTTGGTGTCAATGAGTTCATCTGGCAAGGCTGAAAAAAAAGTGATTAAAGAACACAAAGTACAGCTCCACCCACAATATCAACACATCTCATTCAGGGATGAGGCAGACAGAAGGTTCATTCGACGGCTATAACTTCCACCACTAAGGGGTAGTAATGCTCCAACGTCGGCTCCCATAACCCGCCGCTAAACTCTGAGATCAAGAAGAGGCAGAGCAGCTGGACGGCTCTCTTGTCCTTTGATGGCACACCTTACATTTGAACCCCCCCGAGATCCTGATGGCATATGACATTTTGAGCAGAAATGACACAGCGAAGCGATGCCGTGTTGGGTCATGTGTACCTGGCGCTCATTCCACTTATCTGTGTAATCACATCAGAAAAGATTAGCTGAAATCCAAGAGACACATTCACAAAACACACACACACACACACACACACACACACACACACACACACACACACACACACACACACACACACACACACACACACACATCAGAACAGAGTTGAAAGATCGGGTGGTTAAGCTGTCACATTTAAATCTGTTTGTCACTCAGGAGATAATAAATTGTGAAACCTTTTAACCAGGTTCGGTCATTAGAACTGTCAATAAACACAGGTGTCACCACACTGACACACCCACACACACACACACACACACACGCGTATTAATTTGATAGATATGCTTGTTTCACAGACAGGCCGGTAGCAGCCTTATCGCATATTCTTGTCATATCCCCCCAGCTTTTTAAAGGCTGCTTATACAAGCCTGTCACTCACTTGGTGGCAAGTCAAGATTGACTTCTGTGATAAACAACAACAATTTCTCAGGGAAAAAAATCAACTCCTGTGGCATTTTTTGGGCGTTTAGAGGCAACGGAAGAGTGAATCAGAGTGAATATGGGTTCACATTTTGATCCCACAAAGGCAGTTAAATAGAAATAGAAGCCGGGGCGGTTTCACGCAATTAAAACATGATCGTTTGTGTACCGACTACTCCACAAATGAACAATGATAATGCGATATGGCATGTAGGGCAGATTTAATTGGAAGAGTTATTGCAGTTAGCCCCGAGGCCTGGGGACGAATGTGCATTTTGCTTTTAGTTTTTGTCGTGTCCGGAAGGGATGCTGGGATCTGGCAGGAGCAGCTTGTGACGTGGAGTTCTGTTGGCGCCTCTGGGCACAGACAGAACACACTGTTCCTATCAACCTGTCGGCTCACCTGCCAGAGCCCTGCAGGTGCTACTGGGTTGCAGGGACGTTATTCCTCTGACACACACACACACACATACATACACATACAATGAGCATTACATGTGTGTGCTAGATAGCGTGCAGCCTGGCAGTGAAGTTCTTTTGATGCAGTTGTTCATACATGCTCTGGTGCTGCGAGATTTATTTATATACATTTTTTAGTTTGTAAGTTTTCCCTTAGGGGATGAATAAGGTTGAGAGCTGATGCAGTGCGTTGGTTTGATGTGCGTAATAAATCATGAGATTAACTGGAGAGAGTTTTTATTTAACTTAAAGATATAGATATAGATGTATTATGTCTATGTTCCATATGGTTATACTTAAATTAAAAAAGAATTGCACAGATCATGACCTATATATATTTCCAGTGGTAAATGTCTGGTAAACACTACTTTAGTGACCTTTTATGTCAAATGTACCCAGTCCTGTCAGATGAACTCCAAGGGCCTACCCCTTTAATAAACTGACATATTTTAGCATTTAATTACTTTAGCTAACTATTCCAACTGTTTATCCATAACTTTAGCTAACTATTCAAACTGTTTATCAATTACTTTCGATAACTATTCCAACTGTTATCTATTACTTTAGCTAAGTCATCCAAAATGTTATCAATTACTTTAGCGAACTATTCCAAATGTTTATTTATAACTTTAGCTTATATTACAACTGTTTATCCTTTACCTTGGCTAACTATTTTGATTGTTTATCCATTACATTAGCTCATTTTTACAAATGTTAATCCATTGCTTTAGCTTTCTATTTCCACTGTTATTGACCCAGACACTCCCAGTCATTCCCCAGCTACACTGCAGATGTGTGATTGATCTGTCCTCAGATGGAAAACACAGCAAGCCTACAGCGTTGATGGTGACATAAAACAGTCCTGTGCGTGGTGTTGTTGTTGTTCAATGCTTCAAAACAAAACTGAATTCAATAGATGACACAGAATTGACTAAATTACAAACTTAAATAGTTGCCTTCCTATCGTGGCTTTATTGGTTTAAATCTTAGAAACTGATCTGAAATTCACCCCCAGGGAGAATTGCACACTTCCTACAAGTGACAGTCAAATTATATCATCGGTAACATGAAATAAAGTATTCAGTCATCCATCTTCTTATCTGTGGCAGGAGGTAAGCAGCAACGTCCAGCCATCAATCACTGTCTTGTATGTCGGTTGGTGACGGACTCTGTGGACAGCTGCAGTCCATCTCAGAGTTAAAGGAGCATCAGAGTCAATCATCACAGAGGAGGGGAAGTAACACGGGGCAACCTGCCTTCTTTCCAAAATTCCTCTCTAAAAAAATTCCAACGACAGATTTAAGCGCAGTTGTGTAAACACACACACACACACACACACACACACACACACACACACACACACACACACACACACACACACACCCACAACTCACACAAACCCACAACAACTGATAGTTTCCAAACATTGTCAAAACAGGGTCGAAGTCATAATCTATCCCACAACTGACAGTGATCCAAACCCACTAACCATTCAAAATGCAAACAATTTGAAATGTTGCTTTGTGGTTCACAGTGGCATGTTGTAAACAAAGATTTCATACATGTAAACACCTATGTAAACTCTTAACTATGCACAAATTGATTAATATCAGCAACGGTTTATAAAAACAGAAACTGATATTACTTTGCTGTATCCCTTTATTGAGCCAACCCTGCAGTTCAGTTTTATTTTCTTTATTGTGAAACACACAACAATAGGAGGGGGAATATATCAAGATGCTCTATTTATTTATTTATTTTAAACAAAAGAGGAAATAGTTCTGGGAATACTGGAAAGGATTGAGACATTAAGAAGAAACCGGAATTGTTTGGGGCATAAAACCATACATATTAACATGCTGGAATGTTTACTGTATCCGATGAACAGGATAGACGAAATGTGTAATACATTTACATTACAGAGCCTTTCTGAGATATATGGAAAACATTCATCATAAACATAACAAAGTAATATTAAAGTTTTTCTTTTTAGGAATGAAAAACATGGATGTGATGAAATTGTTTAATCAAGCCAGATGACTTGAAATTATAACATTCCAAAGATAATAGGAAAGGCTAATTGATTCATCATAGTGAAAGCAAATGCTGTAAGAAGATTATTCTAATAAGTAAGGTTATTTAATAACGCAGGGCCTGAGATTTCCCATGGTACAGTTTATCCACCTCAGTTTATTTGTAAAACTCAGTGTGGAGTAAAAGGATGGCGCAGCTCCAGCCAAACATTGTTAGTGTAATGCGGCTATCTGCAGCTGCTATCAGGGCATGAACTGAATGATTCCTATGCAACTTCACTGTATATTCACAGCAGAACTATCCATTATGTATTGAGTGAACCAGGATGTGTTGCCTCACTCTTATTGTGTCTCCTAGTCCAACAAGGGGCCGAAATCTGCAGGGCCTGATAAGAAAACCGGCCCGTACGTCCATTCACAAATTTCTCATGAGGTCACTTAGCTGTTGGATATTAAAAGCCAGCGGGGGGGCTGAGGTAGTGCCGGTGGGGGTGGGGGGTGGGGGTTGGCAAGAAAGTATTAACCCTCAGGATGTTTTTCCTCTCAGAGTCATGATAAACCTGCTGGTTTCCTTCCTACTAAAAAAAGCAATGTCCAACTACAGTGACTACACCACTTGTCAAGGAAAGAGAGAGGTATCTATGTCACCGCTACTTCTTTGTGTGTGCGTGTGTGTGTGCACGTGTCTGTGCTGAATAATTCATTCATTCAAGTGTTGTTGTGCCGGTCAAGCACAGCTGTACAGGAAGGAGAGCCTCTCAGGTTATCAGCGGTCTCACCAGACTCTCGCGTCATTCCCCAGCTTCACTGCAGGTGTGCGTTTTCTCCGTCCTCAGATGGAAAACATGGAACACAAGCTACTAAAACAGAGGGGTGGGGGGGGGGTTTAATTCCTCATAACATGCCAAAACTGAAATCAACAGATAAAACAAAATGAACTACATTACGGACCTTAATTGTTGCATGCCAATCCCGTTATATGTTTATTCATAAAACCCTTCAGCGCATGAAAAGTTGATGTCTTCGTGCTTATACTTGTCGTTTGGGAGCATTTAAATTTAATGACCACCATTTGTGTAGTGCAACATGCCTTTAGGGTTGCAAATATGGATCTGTCATTAGGCTAAATTGGTAAATTTAAGAAGTAAGCCATGCCAGATTGTTGTTATACACGACGCAGAGCATTAAATAAACACCAAGCAACAGAAAGTGCAATAACTTATTGATAACAAATAATAATTATACCGCAAACCTTTGAAGTCGCCAGCAACATTTAGCAGAACAGTTGCCAAGCAACACACAGATATGTGCGTGTGTGTGTGTGTGTGTGTGTGTGCGCTTGAGTAGCTTTTTACTTCTGCCAACTGCATTTAAACTTCATCATAAAAGTGGTGTTTATTTGTGAAGATTATCTTGGGCAATAAAACATGTTAGTATAATGAATGTTCATTTGCCACAGAGTTTATTCTCAGCAATAATCCAGAATCCATGAAAATGTTCCATTGTTTTTTTGTCAAGGGAACCAGTGTGACACTAACTTCCAGTTGGCCTTCAATGGTATGCATCCCTGTCGCACTCTATTGACAACACAACTAGAGAAATGTCAGCATGACATTTAAATATGAAAGCTAGCTTAAGTTACATTTTGACTAAAGATAGATCATTGGTGTAGTTTGACTGCATTGAATAGAGATAAAAGACACCAGGATTTTCTCATTGTCTTTTTAAATATAAACCCTCATATGTTCTCTATGTTTCTTTCAACAGTACAGAGGGTGAATGCTTTGAATGGCAGCGTGGCGTAGTATCTGAAAACAGCGAACGGACCACATAGTCAAGTAACGGTCACAGCTTCTTTTTCAGCTTTTTAATTACTTTCTTTAAAAAGGTCAGCGAGTCTCCTTTCTTTTATCTTCCCCCTCTATCCTGTCCATCACTTCCAACCAAAGGCTGTATAAAAGAAACGGACGGAGTAATTGATTTTTCTGAGCCGTCGCCATCTAGTTGTTTTGCAACCAGAAGAGTTAGAGAGGGTGGAGTACAAATACAACCGAACGCTGAATAAGACATTCTATAGGCGACTTAAATGTTACAATTAACTTTCATGATGTGAAAACACACTGTGAGAGGGTAAAAGATGGAAGACAAAAACACGAACAACGACGTGGTGTCTACCTGTCAATCAGTGTGTAGCCCCGCCCTAAAGCATCCCCTGCTTTATGGTCTGTTTGACTCTAAATGGAGCATCATTTACTAAATGAACATCATGCTGTATTGAAGAAGACTTGAAACTAGAGATTGAGACCATAAACTCATGTTTACAATGTTTACTGAGGGAATAAATCAAGAGAGAAGTAGAGTCATTTTCTCATAGACTTCTATACAACCAGAGGAGTCGCCCCCTGATGGACAGCAGAGAGAATGCAGCTTTAACACATGAAGCATTGGCTTCACTTTTCAGACCCAGTGGTTGCCGCCTGCTTCCAGTCACGTATCCACGCTGAGGTCAACATGTAAATCAAAGTGTACAATAAAATCTGACGTTTTGTTATAAGTATATAGTTTTGTTATGAGCATTTTAAAACAGGTTTGAACATGGTTCAGCCAATCATAATCAAGGACCGTAAATATCCCTTTTAAAAACGGGTAATTGAAAATTATCAATCAAAAATGACATCTTAATGAGTCATTTTTCAAGAGCTTACACCTAGATATACAGATATGTCGAGTCGACTTCATTTTACAGGTGCGAATGTCATTTATGGGGCAATTCGAACAGATATTTTGATCCAATTCTACTGGAGGAAGCGATGAAGAGGAACTAAAACTGTTTTGAGGAAGAGGCATCTTGATAATCAGTGTGCTATGCACCACCTTGTAGAAATCACTTCTGTGCTGCACTTCTCGTTGGAGCCAAATTGAAATGTGGTTAATAGCCCATTACCAGAGTAATACCCACCTAATTGTTGCTTTCACTCTTTCCAGGTGTTAAGAGGGAAATAAAACTAGCAAAGTATCGGGCACACCAGGAACACGGTTATGTATTTAAATAAACACATAGTGAGAGAGTGAGAGCTACTTTAGAGGTAGGGGGCCTCATTTCTGGAGAGAGGGGGTAGACTTAAATAAGGATACAGTCTTTTATCGGCAGACATTTTGACTTGTTGTAAAAACACAACTTAACAATGTCTCTACTCTATTTAAACGTGGGAGGTTGCTTTGTGAAACCACCTTTTCTATAGCGTGACTCCGGCTTTTCTATTAAAAAGATTCCTATCTCCCTCACTCTCAGTCTGACAGTTGTGGTCCAGGTGTGGCTCATAAGCGCTATGATGACTAGGTCGACTTCTTCTATTCATTCTCTGTATATATATCTATGTCAGAGGTGGTTCGCAGGGCGGACCGTGCATCAGGTTTTTGCTTGTCTGTGCACATCCAACATTTTCTAACTACGCGGACATGGATGAGCCGATAAAATTGAGAACTTTGAGGAACTTTGAGAATGTCGGTTCACGGCCAGGAAAACCCGCACAAAGTATAGAAGATCCAAACATTTCTTGTCACAATTCCACATCAGTTCATGTCTGTGCGTCTGTGCTAAAGTATAACAGAGACTTAAGCCAGAACCCCCTACAGTTGGCTGTCTCCATGCGTGTGCACAGACAGGAAGCCTTCATGACTAACAACTTAAGTAAAAGTAGCAGAACCACAGTGCAGACATACTCTAACATTTTAGGAAATCCATACAAAGGTTAGATTGTTCTAATTCATCTAAAATGTGTACAGACGATGGTTTCCTGAGAGAATCTTGGGAATTGCTATCTGACTGATCTGTGACGTAAGACTGAAAGAGAGGGAGAGAATGTGTGCGTATGGATGTTTATTTAGCTGTAAACAGCTCAGATTGAAGGGGAAGGAAGACTGATATCCTCACTCTCAAAAGAATGAATGTAGAAACAGGATGTTTGGTGCGTACTATTCAAGGTGAAGAGATAAACGCATTGTGAACAGTATGGTGAGCGGGAGGGCTGCAAGAAACGTTCATCTCACAAGACGCTCAGGCTTCATTTCTGTCTGGAAACCTTATATTGAGGAATCCATTAAAAAAAACAGGCTTGTTTGTCATCCTCAAGGATAGAGGGCCAAGAGAATGAATGCTCTTGTGACAAGTAGATTTACAAAGAAAACAACAGAAGTTAGTTCTTCTCTTTCGACAATAATCACTAAATCACTGATTGAATGCAAATGTAGAAAGTCCTTTTCAGAAAAGTTCATGTATTTAATTAAAATGATCTTTAATCTGGAATTTTAAAATGAAACTGAATTTGTTATTTTGTGTTTTTTTTCCCAAAATCTAATGTCACTAAATTAAAACAAGGAAAGTCAAATAAACAATGGAACTCATGAGACTTTAAGCAGGTTGACCTCCAAACATCCTGCTGAATTTCAGACAGCTTTAACCTCAAATCCCTTAAATAATAATCACTGTCCTCAGGGCATTCTAATAACACCACATATGAACAAAAACACATTCACAGATAGCCTATAAATCATGAACAGGTGACAGAATCTCCAGGAAAGATAAAAACTATTATAATGAGAAAAAACGACATAAACCAGCAGATGAAAAAAAAGCTGCAGTCTCCCTTAACAGCTGTCTGTCATTTCCTCAGTCTGAGCTGAGGTTTTCTTGAGGCTGACCCTAAATCCCATTTTAATGATTGGAATGCCAATCCTTAAAAAACACAGAAAACATTGGAGTTTTAATGGCTTGAGGTAAAAATGTGTACTGGATATAAGATACTTGAATGAAGGAATCTTGAAATCAGGTTCTTAAGAGGTAAAACCTTCATACTTGTTTTCTTTCATTTCTCTGCCAATATATAAAGCAAGGAATCTCTGTATTTATGTTAAGAACGTCAGTTAAATGAAAAACATGAGCAGCACTCTGCTACGGGGCTTTCTTACATGAACTGTAACTTTTATTCTTGTTCTTTTTTAGATAGTTTTTTTAGTTTCCATTCTCTTGGACGGTTGGTGAGGTAGTCCAGGATCCATGCAGCGAGGTGGTGGTCCACCCCGGTCTGCTCCAGCTTGTCCCTCAGAAGCAAAGGCTGGATGGTGTTGAAGGCACTGGAGAAGTCGAAGAACATGACTCTCACGTGGCTGATCAAATCTGTTAAAGAATGAGTTCAGATCATTCACCCACTGTTGGTCCCCCACAGGCTGCTGGTTGGGCCCCTTGTGGCCAGACATGGCCTTGAGGCTCTTCCAGACTCCGCTGATGTTGTTCTGCTGCAGCTGATCCTCCATCTTCCTCCTGTAGACATTTTTCCCTTCCCTGATCTTCCTCCTCAGCTCCCTCTGCACAGTCCTCAGCTCCTCCGTGTTTCCTGATCTAAAGACCCTCTTCTTCTCCTTGAGGAGGGTCTTTATCTCAGGATTGATCCAGGGTTTGCTGTTGGAAAAACACCGTACAGTCCTGGTGGGTACGGTGTTCTCCACACAAAAGTTAATGTAGTCTGTTATGGTGTCTGTGAGACCGTCGATGTCCTCCCCATGGGCATCACTGAACACTGTGGCACATTACAGAGAAACAGAAAAAACATTAATATCAAACAATAATAAAAACAAACTTTATTTATAAATCGATTTTCAAAAATAAGAGGTGCTTTAGACGGTTTAACCAGCATTAAAACATTTGAGGTCAAATAAAAACGGTTAAATACACAAATAAGACACGTGGAAATTAAAAGTGTGCTAAAATAAAAGGCTTTTGGTTAAAACAAGGAAGGTATCTCACAGGCCAAGTGTTTGGTTGTAATGAGGTGACACTAACGGAACGGCTGGAGGGAAGGGAAAGTGTCTCAGGTGATTTGTTGTGAAATGTTCAACAACTATTTGTACCGATGTTTTAGTACAGATAAACATGGCACCCAGAGGATTCGGTGATCCCACCTTTCTTCTGGTGCCACCATGAGGTTCACATTTGTGGTTTTGAGGGAAACTTCTCAGCAACTATTGGATTGATTGCCATGAAATTTGGTACAGACTTTTTATAGTCCTCCCAGGATGAATTGTAATTAGCTTTGGTGATCTTCCAACTTCTAATCTAGCATCATCATCATCATGTCAAAATATGTCCATTTGAGACCTTATTTCAGAAAATAGTCAACGGCGAGCCACAAATACTTATTTGATCTCATTTGATTTGTGCCATGATTTACACATATAATGTTTGTCAATTTAAAAGATAATTTAGAATATCAATACAGTCACAGTTTGTCCTAAAACTGTTTAAGTATAAAACTGTGAAAATACGTTATTTGGAAGACGACACACCCAAAAATGTCGTAAGTGACGTCTCTGTTTGAAAGCTACGATGTCTGTGTGTTTCGTACCAGGATGCTCTCACAACAAGAACGGGGTCTCACTCGTTCTTTCTCTTTCCGGCTGATAAAAAGAGGCAACGGATAAAACACATCATGTAAGATAACGTTACATTTTTGCACGAAACATAGCTAAGTTAGCTAGCTAGCAAGTTGGTGTTGGTGATGTTTATTGTGTAAGACGACAGATGCAGTTAACTGATCGGTTTGACACAAAACTAAATGATCTTACCACAAACTGCGACTGTCTTCTCTTGCAAAATTATCTTTTAAAGTTTTACGTGTAATCTTTTCACAATTCAGACAGGATCAATCAACAAATCCACAATATAACTGAACTCTTCTTCACTTCTCTGGAGTCAATTCGCCTTCGAACTAGCCTAAAAGGCAAAACATTTCTTCCCTGACGTGTCTGACTTGTCATCCTTAAGATGGCTTTTAGGTTCTGAGGAAGTCACCTCACAATGAATCAATCAAAACAAGGCTAATGGATTGGGATTTCCCAAAAATGCAGGTGAGGTCGATTCCTATCACGGCATGTTGTAAAGGTTAACCTCACTGTTGGCTTTTTCTTTGTTAGTTGCTAAGCACAGAAGGGTTAAATAAAGTACCTAAGACAACAAAAATCAATCAGTGTCTCTCAACATCTACTTATCAAACAGCAGGACATGACAAATGAGCCAAACCGCCTCAGGCCTCGTTTCAAACCTCTGCAAATGAGCTGCATTTACTTCAGCTACACGTCCTTCAAAAGAGGAAAGATTCTCTCAATCCCTCCCAACCAAAACAAGCAGAGTTCCCACTGGTATGGAATGTGACATCCCATACCAGACAGGTAATTGCAGTTGTAACGAACAATAAAGCTTTAAGGTCTGTTTCCTCGTTATCATGATACAAACCAGCTGTCGTAGGGAGTGAGATATGAGAGTGTGTGGCACATTACAGAGAAACAGACAAAACATTAATATCAAACAATAATAAAAACAAACTTTATTTATCAATCGATTTTCAAAAATAAGAGGTGCTTTAGACGGTTTAACCAGCATTAAAACATTTGAGGTCAAATAAAAACGGTTAAATACACAAATAAGACACGTGGAAATTAAAAGTGTGCTAAAATAAAAGGCTTTTGGTTAAAACAAGGAAGGTATCTCACAGGCCAAGTGTTTGGTTGTAATGAGGTGACACTAACGGAACGGCTGGAGGGAAGGGAAAGTATCTCAGGATTCGGTGATCCCACCTTTCTTCTGGTGCCACCATGAGGTTCACATTTGTGGTTTTGAGGGAAACTTCTCAGCAACTATTGGATTGATTGCCATGAAATTTGGTACAGACTTTCTATAGTCCTCCCAGGATGAATTGTAATTAGCTTTGGTGATCTTCCAACTTCTAATCTAGCATCATCATCATCATGTCAAAATATGTCCATTTGGTTTATGACCAAATACTATACCTTAAAAATCATTGACATTCCCATCAGCCTATGACGACATGTTTGCTGATTGTTTTACAATCCTGTCAAACAAATGACAGACAACAAGAAACTCTAAGGCCCTGATCACACGGAGACGCGGCCCAACAGGCTTGCCGCTTCAAGAACGCCCCTTGGCTAAGAATGTCGGGCTAAACAGCTGATGAGCCTGTGGAGCAATAGGCCATCAAATGTAAATAACGGGGAAAAGTTGTATACAAAGCAGACATCATCTTGCTGTTGAATGAGGAGGGGAAAACATCGTAATGAAACACCGCTAACAGCAACCTTTTGTCTGTCTTTGTCCGTTCCTACCACATGTACCAGGTACCGGTCAACTCATTTCTAGCGATGCATCTCGATGTGATCGGAGCCTAACGCAACCTAGCGTGTCCAAATTGCACCAAACTTCCACATTACATGTCCTTGCTTCCCCAGCAATACACCCTCCAACTGTGAAGTAGATCAGATAAACGGTTCTGAAGATTTGCAAAGGACATACAGACAGAGAGCTATGGCTTCATGGTTGGAGAGAGAAAAGAAAGAAAATTACGTTTATTGTGGCGTGGGGATTTGAGCAGGGAGCTGCTCATGTGTATGATTTAACTGAAGGCCTTAACACCTTGGTTTCCTGCCTCTGCTCCCAGGTTTCCTCTCTCAGCACCATATGTGAAGGGGTTGTGGGACGATGAGTAACAGCTTGCTTGAACACATTCCAACGCACTCATCACCTGAGACACTTGAGCATATGGCAATATTCTCTATGTACAAATCATCCATATGTTTTTTTTTTCGCCGAGTGTCACTAAATACCTTTCAGACCCCGGCATAAAGCGAAAAAAGATGACAAATATAAAGTCCAACAACCCATTTTCAAGCAAAAAGTCCAAACAAAAGCTTGAGAGTCTAAAAGGTTAAAAAATATGGTTTGGTTTTATAGCTTTAAAGTCTCTAAAGAGAACAAAATAATTGAGTTTCAGAGTTATTTGCAGTTCATTGCATTTTCCAACTGCACAGTACAAATCCAGTCCTGCAAGTATGGAGATAAGGGATATCCTAGGTTATGTTATTATGGGATCATTTATCATAACTATGGCATTAAAATGAGACAGGATGGCAATTATTTTGGAAGATGTGACAGTTATAGATAAACAACATGAAGTGTATATTACCTCTTGTATTATTGAAAGTTATCCAACTTTCCAAATTGTATAAAATGTATCACAGTTAAAGCACAATACACAGTGATAACCTGGGTTTAGTTTCAGCGTGATTATATACAATGTCACCCAAGTCAAGATAAAGACATAACAGTAGAGCGAACAATACCTGAAATGGAATGAATGGCATGTTTGGCAGAGGTAACTCTGGCTAAACGTCATGATCTATGTGCCAGTTCCGAGGCAACCGGAGATTCAAATGAACTCAATACCTTTGCTTTTGTCAGCCTCTCAGCCTCACCAGGTAAATATTTGATAAGCCGACAGGTGATATCTTTTTGCCCTGACGGAATGTTCCAGGACACACAGAAAAATGTTTTTTCCAGGAGGTACCGAACCTAATGGACAACAGAAAAGTTATGAGGGGGATGAGGGAGTTGAAGAAATACTCAAACCAGAGAGGGTGATTTATTATTGTCATAAATATTACTTGAAGAACAAAATAATATCGCTAAAGGTACATTAAATACTAGACTGATCAAATAGGATGATAGTAGGTCTCAGAACTGTCAGAAATAAGCATCACGGTATATTTTGAGTTGAATTACAGCGGCTGTAAGTTATTTTTTGATCCGTTTCACCAATGATTGGCTCACACCCAGATATATGGGCCTAATAAAAAAAACAAAAAACGTTGCAATGTCGCCATGGTGCCATTGCTCTGCGCCAACACAAACAAACAATGTGGCATCAAGCCTGTGGCGGGTCGGATTAATGATTACCTCAACTGTACAATGCTGTTGACATCTCTATTCACCTTTGAAAAGAGGTCAACACACTGACAGAGCTCTCACGCATTCTTTTCAAACACACTGCATTCCTCATGAGACTGGATTAAGACCGTTTTATAGGCCTGTATCTCCTTCATCTCTTTTTTAAAATATTTTTATAGAGATATTTTGGGCCCATGGTGTTACCTTCTCAAGGATTGAGAACAACAAGAGTTCTCACAAACTAGTGTAATAAATGTTTTGGCTTTTTTTACGCTCTTTTAACATGTATCTTCCTCTAAAATAACACATCTTTATGTTCTTCAAGTACACTGGCTCAATCCACATTACTGAAATAACTATGTATTGCAATTATACCAATGGTTAAATCAAAATGCATAAATACACGTGTAATATCTATTTTTCTTTGCATATGAATTCTGCACCTATAGCTGTATGTACACATATTCTGCATATGTTGTTCACATTTCAATGATGATCATAACACAACTATACCTCACAAAAACTCCCTATAAATAAGACAAATGATGGTGCTTTAGTTCTCAAAGTAGCCACTTGGTTTATATGTAACCAAAATCACCAGGACATTTATTATGAAGGCAATAAATCAACAGCATGACTTTACCAATTTCTGTAATGACTTTATGGAGTACGAAAAACTCTCCATTAACTCTAAACTCACTTTATCACTTTCATTTAATCATTAACACAAATAAAATAACACTAAATATCTAATAGCTTAAGGAAAGTCTTAACTAAAAGGCTTCATTACCTAGCTAACCAAAAAAAATACAAAGTTTATTTAACAGTTTACCCACCTGAGAACATTGATATGAGGTCACAAACGGTCGCTTATAGAATGTTCTGGCGCTCTTCCATCTTCTCCTCCTTTGACCCGAACAACGCAGCGCAAGCCATTGAAAGCGTACAACGCCCTCTACAGGTTGAACTTTGTAATAGCAGGTACATTATTTCCGGTGAAAGGTTAATGAATGTAAGTTAACATAAAACTTGGGAATAAATTAAATAAGGAATTAAGTAAAATAGTAGGATGTGGGTCTTTTTTTAGCATCCGTTTTTACCCAAGATTCGGACACATTTTACAGTCCTTACCCTAAAAGCAAACCAGGTGTGAGCCAAAATGCTTTACAACAATCATAATTAGGCACAAAACATTATCACAAGACATAAGTATTTAATTACATTCATAAAAACATAGTGCACACACACATTCAAAAACGGTACAGATGCTGTTTGCAAATCTAATGTAATCAAGAATCATTGCAGGAGTAAGCAGGCGAGTATAATTATGTGTTAAAGGAGTAAATATAATCTGCAGAATCTTTGTGAACCTACTTAGAGGGCTCCTTACTCATCAACGTTTTTGACTGGATTGTGGGATAACAGCCGTTGATCTGTGGATCCGAGGGGATAAAGGATCTGCTACGTAGCTCGGGGCGAGACCATGCAGGGCTTTAAACACAAACAGAAGAATGTTGTAAGGAATTCGATACAGAACGGGGCCAGTGCAAAGATGCTAGTACAGGGGGAGTGTGATCTCTTTTTTTTCTACGTTTGCATATGAGTCCAGCTGCAGCATTCTGTACAAGTTGTAAGTAGTGAATAGAGGACTGGTTGATAACAAAACACAGGGAGTTGCAATAGTCAAGCATGGATGATTTTTTTGCTAAATCTTTGGCGACAAGAAGGGGCTGAGCTTGGATATGATTCAGAGCTGGAAGAAGATAGATTTGACAACTATGTTAACAGGTCTATTGATTTTCTGAGTATTGTAAAACATTATTCGAAGGTTTCTTTTTGCATATAGGGTCTGATGTGATTGGATAACTGGTTGACCGACTGTGCAGTGGTGCTGCAGGGGTTTATAGGAGGGAACAATATAATCTCTGTTTTGTTTTTCTTTCAGTTTAGGAAATTATTAGCAATCCGTTCTTTAATGTCATCCAGACATTTAACAAGGGTAGTAGGTCCAGTCTGGTCATTGGGTTGGATGGGAAGGTACAGCTGCTTTCCATATGCGTCGTAGTGCAATGGTTCTAATTTTACCTAACAGAAGCATTGAGATGGAAAACAGAAGGGGACCAAAGGTTGAGCCTTGAGGGATGCCACATGACAGAAACACGGGGGTAAAGCATGAATAATGAACAGTGATGAAGAAGGTCCTGTCTGTGATATAAGAGTGAAGCGGGTTGGGAGCTGGGCCAGAGGAGTGACCACCATCAGCTGCTACAAGGAGATTATTGGTTACCCTCAACAGTGATGATTCTGTGCTGTGGTGTGGCCGAAAACAAAACTGAAACTTCTGAAAAATGTTATTGCTTGTATTGAATGGTAGCATCGGTCGAAGGACCACTTTTTACAGCACTTCCCTCAGAAATTGCAGTTTTGAAGTTGGTATTCAGTTATTTGTTGTTATTGGAGCAAGATCCTTTTTTAAAAAAAAAAGCAGTGGACAAAGTCATCGTGACGTGATTGAAGCCTCGAGTTTTGGCCGCCGCTATCTTGTTTTTTGCAACCAGTTTAAGGAATTGAAAATATTTGGACTGAGGAGGAGTGACGTAGAGACGCCGTATACATCTCTATCAGAGACCTGTCAATCAGTGTGTAGCCCCGCCCTAAAGCATCCCCTGCTTTATGGTCTGTTTGACTGTAAATGGAGCATTATTTACTAAATGAACATCATGCTGTATTGAAGAAGACTTGAAACTAGAGATTGAGACCATAAACTCATGTTTACAATGTTTACTGAGGGAATAAATCAAGAGAGAAGTAGAGTCATTTTCTCATAGACTTCTATACAACCAGAGGAGTCGCCCCCTGATGGACACTAGAGAGAATGCAGCTTTAAGACATGAAGCATTGGCTTCACTTTTCAGAACTAGAGGTTGTCGTCTGATTTGAGCCAAGGAGGGCTTTTACTCTTTAAGTATCAAAAAGAGTGAACAAACAAGATACAACAAACAAGGTATAAAATCTTAATTAGTGAGCATTAAAGGTTGCTTCAAGTCTTTATGCTAAGCTTTATTATCCGTAAACCTCATATCACCTTCATATTAAAAAGGACAGATGAATACTGAAACTATTCGTTTTTCTACATTCAACCAATGTACATTACATTACATTACATTACATTACAGTCATTTAGCAGACGCTTTTATCCAAAGCGACTTACAATAAGTGTATTCAACATAGGTATTCAAGAGAAGGCAGCAGAGCGAAGTGGTCGGGCGGGGGTGTAGGGCTTGACCAAGGCCTGGAGATAGGAAGGAGCTGTTCCTTTCACTGCCCTGTAGGCTAGCACCAGAGTCTTAAACTGGATGCGAGCTCTTACAGGGAGCCAGTGTAGAGAACGGAGAAGGGAAGTTGTGTGGGAGAACTTGGGGCGATTGAACACCAGACGAGCTGCAGCTTTCTGGACAAGCTCCAGAGGTCTGATGGCCGACGCCGGGGCTCCGGCAAGTAGTGAGTTGCAGTAGTCCAGGCGGGAGATGACCAGAGCCTGGATGAGCACCTGCGCAGTCTCCTCAGTGAGGAAGGGACGAATCCTCCTGATGTTGTAGAGGAGGAATCTGCAGGAGTGTGTAACCGATGCAATGTTTGCTGAGAACGACAGTTGGTCGTACAGGGTCACACCCAGATTCCTCACAACACCCAGATTCCTCACATGTAACCAAACACAATGTCTTATGTTCTCTTTACACGTCATGAGAAAAAAACTATTTAAAATGTTAGAAATCCAATAAAGTATGAATATAGTTGTTTGTCCTTCAAGTTTGCTCAGTGTTCTTCTATTTACAACAGCAGAGTCCCGGCAGCCATCTGCTGCAGTCCTGCACCGGGAACAGAAGGTTCCCTCTTAACACACGAGGAAGTGCAGTGTACCTTAGATAAAGTGCTGCCCCTGCTCTCACACACACACACACACACACACACCACACACACACACACACACACACACACACACACACACACACACACACACACACACACACACACACACACACGCTACTCATCCTCACCCCAACCATCCCCTCTGCGGTCCGTGTATCTTCTGGCAGGCAGCAGCAGCAGCCGTCCTCGTCTCAGTCGGAGGACGAGTGTTTCCTGAGCAACTTGAGCGAAAATGGGAAGTGGTGGTGACCCGAGAAGTAAACCCATATGTTGCACCCCATGTCACCCCTATCCTTCCTTTTGACCTCCATCGCATCGGTTAACTGCTAAAAGAGAAAGTGCACAATGAAAAACAAATTAGAGGTTTTATGTAATTTTCGGTTCCTGCAGGACACAGACTGTGACAATGGCTGTATTCAGGGAGGCTGGGAATGAGCTCTGGTGTACATCGGGACTGCCGTCTCTGCAGCATCACATGGTTAGGTACGGAGCATCACATGACACGGAGCAAAGACACTGTGACGTGGTCAACGAGGGTCATTTAACAGAACCCCCGGGAGGCTTTTACTGTTAAATGTTTCTCTTCTTTTTCAAAATAGATTTCACAGGAGCTGAAGGCAGTTGTTTAGTTTCTGGGTATTTGCTTTGTGATAACTGGAAATTCTAGAAATCGCTGACAATCTTAAACCAGAAAGAAAAAGCTACCCTTCCACAGAAAACGCTTCTCTTTCCTTCTTACCTTCAGCTTCGAAAAACAAACGGGAGGTGTTTCATATTTAACTGCCAGATTTACCACAAACAGTGTCGGAAGGAGTGTGACATGCTTATCAAATTTAGAACCACAGCGAGGAACCGCAGCGGGTTGAGCAATCCCTGCGGACCTGTTGCACAAAACACTGGGGTCACATGCACATGTTCTTGCTTATCCTATTTGTTTAATACTTTACAAAATAAGAGTAACGACTTTTTGAGCCAGACGCCGTCCTAAAGCTTCATCTTTCTGAACCAGAAAAGAGTTTGTTGCCAAGAGATTCATGATGGTTCGTCCGCATGATCGTCGTAATTATCAATAATGCTATGCTTGCTTAACAAGAACATTTATCATTCTCAAGAAAAGGTGAACTTCCAGCACAGTGCACAGCTATTAGCCCTCAAGGAAACATCAGCACAGAAACTTCCTACTGTCATCCTGTCATTTCTTTTTTCACTTCAGGATGACATTTAGGATATTTGGTTTGACAGAAACATTGTTTTTGGACTGCATTCAGGAGACAACCCTATCTTAGTACTGTCATGTAAAATATTACATTCATATGTATAAATGCACACATACAAATCTCAAACACAGTATATTTTGTCTATGCTTTCACATCACACCACACTGTGCACATTGCGGTAAATGATTATAAGTTCTCTTAGAAGGTCAAACACTCCGGACAGGGCATTCTAGTGCCTGGCCGTACGATGGAAAAGAACAGAGACACTTAAAGAAGGAATGTGCCTTTACGACCAACTGACCACAGATAACAAATAATAATAATAATAATCAATCCTTTATTAGTCCCAACTCTGCATTTAACCCATCCCGGAGGAGCAGGGGCTGCAATGAAGCGCCCGGGGAGCAACTTGGGGTTAGGTGTCTCGCTCAAGGACACCTATGTTGCCGGTAGAGGGGCTTGAAAGGCTCTTTTTACGACAAACTGACCAAGGCCCTCAGAAAGTCTAAAAGTCTAAACCAAGAGCCGCCTCTCTCATTTTTGGACCTATCATATTCAACTCACAAAACCTATATAACATGATGCGCACTCTGTATAAGCGCCTTTTAGTTGCTGAACTTCTCAGTACTGCTAGGCCCGTGCACGTATAACTGCTGGGCGATATACTCCTGTCATCCTAAAATAAATACCAATTTGTTTTAAGTTGATTCTGGTGTAGAAGTCTCTCTTGTTTTCCACTCAACAGTACACGCGTCAATTTCCGATTGTTACATGCATTCAGTCTTTTCAAAATAAACCTCAGTTTTAACAGGAAACAACAGTTAGCGGAGCCACCGGGTCAAATTCTGGTGAAATCAGATGAAATCGTGCAGGTTCACCAGAAACTCCTTCAGATCAGACTACAGCAGAGACCAGTCCACCGTGGACAGACCCAGAACCAGCAGAGACCAGTCCACCGTGGACAGACCCAGAACCAGCAGAGACCAGTCCACTGTGGACAGACCCAGATCCGGCTTCACTGCGGCCTTCAACCTGAAGTCGGAGCTCCGGAATGAAGAGGAGTGCTCAGCTCCCGGCAGCAGCAGCGCCTCCTCCTCCTCCTCATCCTCCTCCTCCTCCTCCAGGAGCAGAGCTTCTCCCCTCTGGGAGCCAACACCGGCACCAAGCTGCTAGAGACCCAGACCGTATTACTGGACCCGCTGGAGGGAAGGGAGACACGGGAGAACCAGGACTGAGCAGGAGCAGACCGTCAGACCCTGCTGCAGTAAAATTAGAGGATTTCTAAAGGGAGTCTGGTGCTCGGAAACACTACCACTTTAGTCCACAGGGACCGCCAAAATCAGGACAAAATGAAAGTTATGTGTAGTAACTTCAAGTTCAGGTCGCACAATCAGTGAAGATATTTTCTGTCCACAGGAGCCTTAAAGGTTTGGTATGAAGTTAAGAGGTCTAAATATTTGAATCAGGGTTCAAAAGCATCTAATCTCACCTTATTAACATACAACTGTTGCATTAGGATAAACTGGAAAAAACTGTTCTTTCGAAAAAGAGCATTAGGATGTTAATTGCTGATAGCCAAAGCTAAGGCTAAATATCAATATAATAACATATTAATAGAATATTAAAATGAGGTGTGTTACATTTTATATTGTCTTGAGTGTTGTACTACTGGTCTAATTACTACGAAGATACAACTCAGCCTTTGTCTCTTAAACCCTTCCTTAATTCTGACAAACAAACATTTACTTCAATGGTGGGATTTCCTGTTTGTCTCTTATCAGTTAGATCCTGAAACAATGGACGCTGCCCACGCAAAAAACTTTGTGCACCGGCTTGTCGTCCTCGTGGTTTTTCCCCCTCAAGTCCAGATGTCCCTCTCTGGGCCGGAGCCAAAAGGATTTAGAAGAGAGCAGGAAGAATGACAAACAAAACAAATCTGATAGTGTGTGATCCGTTTGTACTTTACATTAGAATTTGAGCCTCCAAAGAAGAGATGATCAGAATTGAGACGTCGTGCTTGACTTCACCACACCACAGACTGTCAGTGTTATAGATGCTGGGGGAAGTTGACCAATCACACGCTGCAGTGAATTGATTAACACTATAAAAACTATACAAATTGTATTTTCTTTCTCTAGATTTGGTTACAAAAAAAGGATATGATTGACAGGTCTCTACCAGAGGCATATACAGCGTCTCTACGTCACTCCTCCTCAGTCCATATATGGTGACTTCCGTTTACTGGTTGCAAAAAGTCAAGATGGCGACGGCCAAATCGCCGAACTAGAGGCTTCATAACGGCAGTTCACAAACCATTGGTTGACGTCACGATGACTACGTTCACTTCTTATAAAAAGTCTATGATCGACACCTTAAAAGGACATACTCTTAGGCCAATGCAGACTTTCTAATCTAAGAGACGGGCAGTCTTTGGCTATAACTTATCTATGAAACCATCTCTTAGGTGCTTAGAAACGATGACAAATTGATCGTAGAATAACTGTAACAGTAACCAGTCAGCAGTGACTAATATTTACATTATTATGATAAAGTAACTTAACATTATTAAGAATTTAAGCCACTTAAGTTGTAACATGCATGAGCTACCATGTGACTTGGCTTGTAGGTGAGTCCCTAGCGTTTTCTGAACATAATGGCAAATAGAAAATCTCCCTAAACTACCATTTGAACGTCAGTACTTTGAACGTCAGTACTTACATAGACATAGATTTAATTCTCAGCTTAAGAAATATAGAATGTTGAAATAGGTTTCCAGGATTTTCCAGCACATTTGACCTTTTCTCTCATTTTCCACGTGTTTTCCATGAGTTGAAAATTGGTCATCTGTTTTCCAGGTTTTGCAGGACGCGTGGGAACCCTGTACGAGAAGATTTTCATACATGGCTCTTCAGAATTTAAGAGACATATGAGTTAGCAAAAAAACTAAACTTAAAAGTTTCATAGGGAATTCAATATACACAATTTTATTTACATTGTCAACAACATCAAAATTACACAGTAACACTAAAGCCTCAGGTTTAATAAATATGTAGCAAAATGCAGGAAAAACTCTTAAAAGGAGCATTGAAATGAAAAAAATCTCATTTTTGCCGTGAATATCGATGATCACATGTGATCATCGGTCTGTTTTTAATGAGGCGGTCGCCAAAGTGAACTGGCATAACTGTTTGAAAAGATGAATCAGCCAAAACGTAGCCAAAGTGAATCTCTTCTGTTTAAGTAACCATGGTGACAGAGACACAAGCAGCTTTTTTTTTGCTTTTTTTTTTTTTTTCCAGTTGAACCTACAGTCTGAAATCTGTGCACACATTTAAGAAAATACAGCATAATAAAACTCTGCATCAATGTACCACATCTTCATTGAGATAAACATCCTCAAAAGCGTCGACATTACTGCTTTACAATAAAACACACATTTATATTTACAAAACGACGGAGCAGTAAGACTGTGGTTTATATTTTAAGTAGCCTAAACGACTTTATGAATCTCTAGTAGTGGCACCTCTTGACAGTATTTATTTTAATTCTGCAGTCACACACACATACACACACACACACACACACACACACACGTTCATACACACATACAGGACACTTTCCTGGTGCTCTTCACAACCACATCCACCAGTGGGAGGGGGGGGGGTCATAATGGTTTTGGGACTGGTGCAGACTACTGGCTGAGAGGGGCTGTAAAGTCCCACATCTGGTGGAGGAAACAGCTGGAAGGGCTGCTGGGAAACCAGCTACTGGTTTTTGAGAACAATGAGATGACCAACACACTGAGGCTGAGCGACGAACGGAGAACGGAGAACCTTGAAGACAAAACATTCTCAGTCCCAACTCGTCAAACACAGACACTCGTTTAAAAACCTTAGCTTTAAACTCAAACAAGTGAAGCCAATGCTGAATTGTTTAAAGCTGCATTCTCTCTAATGTCCATCAGGGGGCGACTCCTCTGGTTGTATAGAAGTCTATGAGAAAATGACTCTACTTCTCTCTTCATTTATTCCCTCAGTAAACATTGTAAACATGAGTTTATGGTCTCAATCTCTAGTTTCAAGTCTTCTTCAATACAGCATGATGTTCATTTAGTAAATAATGCTCCATTTACAGTCAAACAGACCATAAAGCAGGGGATGCTTTAGGGCGGGGCTACACAGTGATTGACAGGTCTCTGATAGAGACGTATACAGCGTCTCTACGTCACTTTTGTTCACTGTTTGCAAAAAAAAAACCAAGATGGCGATGGCCAAAATGCCAGATTTGAGGCTTCTTAACGGCAGTCCACAAACCAATGGATGACGTTGCCATGGCTACCTCCACAGTCTACAGTTTTCACTTATTACATACAAAGTGTCTTTTTGAAAATAAACTTCAGTCTTCACAGGAAGTTTATGCAATAAAAAACACTAAGTTAGTTTTAGGAAAAGGCCGTGGTTGTAGCGAATAGCGAGTGAAAAAACAATCAAGGGACTAGCGGAACTAACGACTTATGATTGACGTGATGAATAGGTCAACGTTTACTTTTAGTTTTGCACGGGACACGACACAAACAGTGGTTAGCCTGGAGGAAAATCCTGTTGTTGTTTGACCCTCTGTGGAATTTCTCGCTCTAAACGGGTTGGAAGTGAGACCGGATATTTGAAGAAGACCCACTGTCTTGTCTCAGGGAATATTGCAGTCCACTTAACAGGCATCGCCCTTGTTTTTTTTATCAGAACTGTAAAACAGAGAGCTCAAACCTAAAACAGCCAAACAGAAGGGGTCCCGTTTCCCGGTCCTTCACGAGGGGGAAAGAAGGTGAAAAAGCAGAGAAAAAATAAAAATAAAAACACATCTCAGAAATGGCAGTACCTGTCTCATGCTTGTAAACAAAGACCATACACTTAGATGTGGCGGGAGAGCGAACCACATAAACCTGAACAGTTATTTACACCTTTACAAGAGAACTCCCCCAGCAGTCCAGCTGTCAGAAAGTGAAACTGCACACACCTGCAGCTGCTGCATGCTAACGTAACAGTTAAGACCCAGAGTGTCTTCTTTGTCTTAACTTCCCATCTCATCGTGTAGCAACATCATTACCTACGTATATGTGCACATATACAGTCGAAAAGCACATTAAATGAAAAGCTAGCGTACCATGTTTTTTTCCATATCTCTGAAGACAACTGTGAGTGTGATTAATCGTAGGCTGACCCATGTAACGTGTTAACAGATCCAGTAGATGCTCTCTAGGTAGCAACATCCAACATAAAACAAAAAAAGAACAGAAATGCATTTTCCTTATTGTCTTGAAGCACTTATGGATTCTAAGCATGACCGACCACGCTGACTAATAGCTTATACACCAGTGTCTCGATATCTATACTCAAATTGGCCCCCGAAAAAAGTATCTCCTTCATATCAACATAGATCTGAACAGTTGGAAATAATACTGACAATAAAAGAGTAAAAAAAAAGAAAAAAGAAAATCAGAAAAGCTGCATTATGTGATGTGTGAATATGTGTTAAGTTCAAGTGCCTCAAGTGCTTTTTTCCTCCAACAATTGCAACAGCCAACCCCCCAAAAAAGAGAATGCTGCATAAATATCAGGAAAAACAACAAAAGAATAACAAAACACAAAATGTAAAATGAAAAAATTATCTCCTATGGATGGAAAAAAACCCAGAACGATCTTTATGAAATGTGTAGGAAAAATGTAACTGAAAAAAAATAAAAACAAAACCAGACGCCACAGTTTATTAGAGGAGTTGGTGTCCGTCCACCGTTTCTCCGGGTGCCCTAACAGTTAACAGTTCTTTGCTATGAGCAGGGGAGCATTAGTCCAACTGTCCTCCCTGTAATCATTAGTCAGTGATAACTGCCATTCGTTCTTTGTTGTTTCTGGTAAATAGATGGCCATTACCATCCATTTGCCGCATGCGACAACAAAACGCTGCCGGTACCGGGGCGGCTGGGCGGGTGTGTTTGTGGTGGTTGGTTTTGTGGCGGAACATCACAGGCACTTTATGAGGCGTCCGGGCAGGTCGGGGCTGGTCCTCACACCCGGTGGGCTCTGAGGGTCGTCCCCTCCAGGAAGACCTCGTGCTGGACCAGTAATGGCTGGTTCAGAGCTGGAGCGCTGCCGTTACCGGCTGAGTTGAGGCGGTGAAGAGCAGCGATCTGAGAACTGGGCTCCTCTATGGCTCGGGGCGTCCCGGGGAGCCTCGGGCTGAAGTTCAGATAAATCTGAAGAGAAGGAAGAGAGAGAGAACAATCATTTTTAGATCTTTCAGTTCTTATCTCAGTAAAATACTTATTTGTCATTGCATTATGCAGATAAATGGAATTATTTGACATTGGGGGTGAAAAAAATGGTTATTTACTTTCCTAATGAGAGTTAGATGAGCTTGATACACTGTCACAATTATATCTCCTTTAATTCTGAAGCTTGAGCCAGGAGGCAGTTAGCTTATCTTAGCTTAGCATTCAGATTGAAGCCAGGAGAAGGTTATCTTAATTTAGATAAAAGACTGGAGACAGAAACTGTTAGCTTAGCATTCAGTCTGGAGCCAAACGGGTTAGGGTTTAATGTTTACCATGGTCCCCATTTTAGTTTAGCATTTTAGCATAAAAGATATACGACTCCATATTCGGCCAATCTGACACAGTGACCATTTTAACAGACAAAAGTATCTTGTAGTCATTTCATATCTTGTTTGGATGGCAAAATCTTGTCCCCTTGCAAACAGACTCTTCATATGAACTCAGACGTTTTTTAGAGATTAACCCGACACTGACATGAAGAACCTGATGAGAGGTGCTGATCAGAGCTGATGAAGTGGAAGAGACAGTCATGAGAACGACGGAGGCGCTCACATGTAAGTGTGATTATAGCAGACTAGCTGGAAGTTCAAAACACATCTGCTGCTCACGCTGCAAGAGGCCTTCTGACCTTTAGCCGGAGGAATGTGTGAACACCACCACGAGAAGTGATGCGTGTGGATAAATTAAGTTCAAATCAATTCATAATAATCAACCGACAAAGGAAACTTTTTGGTCCAGTAAGAACAGGAAAAGGAAACAGACATATGCGTAAACATGCATATACAAGCAAAAGAGTTGTTTAAGACTGTGAAAACACAAGTTATTATGAAATAACGATAAAAAGAAATGATTAATATGGTGGATTTTACGAGACATTAATAGTATTTCATGTTTTTCATGTGGCAAATCAAGATAGAGCAGAACTGTCTCCCAGTTCCTTGTGTTTACCCGGCGGGCGGCTTCTGGAATGAATGATGCTCTGTGCCGGGAGAAATATAATTAATTAATAAAGCTTTCAGTGTCAAGTACGCTTGGAGTAGATATGTTTGCTTTAAGCACAAAGAACAAAGCGTGGATTTATCCCCAATATGTACTAAACTTCTAGTTTGCGTAGGGCTCAACAATGGTGTCAAAAATGTATCACATGCACCACGTAACCTAACCCCTTTAGGACCCTGGGGTCGCCTCTACTTCACTAACTCATAACCCGGCCGGCCCGCCAGCTCTGAACCAATTACAGCAGAAACAAACATTTTGTAAAAGTGGTGCTCGACCTACGTGCTTCGTGGCATCTGTCAGCTGTTGTTCGATCCTTTCCACGACCTTCCTGAAGGGGGTCTGTTAAAGGGGTCAGCGTCCCAGCAGGACCTCATGATCTGATACCTGCACAGCAGCATAGACACGCACACAAACACATTTAATCGGTCTGCTCTCTCTGGACACTTTGTGTATCACATTCCCTTTCTTTTTGTGAGTGTGTGTGTAGTCGTGTGTCGGCCCACGGTTGATTCGTGATCCGTACTCATGTGAAACGTGGATTAATTATCGAGTTTAATGTTAACCATCAAAGTGTGAAATAAAGATTAACCGTTGATCGTTATCCTTCAACATTCAGTAGAATATGAGATCAGGACATCATTTATGCTTTTCCAGTCTCATATCTCTGATGATGTTACATTGTAAACAACCAATGATTGTTTAAATTGACAGGAGAGCTAGTAACATTAGCAGCAACGCTAACAGCTAACGTTCAACATTATGTACATTATGATGCGTTCAGGTTCTGTAAGGTGAAATTGAGTATTGGATGAAGGTACATTATGAGGTTGTCATGATGTGTTTACATGTTATCTGGTGGAATGTAGTTTTGGAGATTAACTAGAATAAATCCAGTAGTTTGAAGTAGATGTTTTTGCATTAATATAAAATAGAAATTCCTATAACAAAGAACTTTTGTTGGTTTACAAACTTTCGAGCATTGAACTGATTATTTAAACGAAGGCAAAAAAAGAAAAGAAAATCCTGTCTGGAGTCTTGTAGACCAGCTGCTATAATAAAACAACAAATGGATCTGTATCTGCCAATAAGGATCATTAATGATTGGCTATTAGTATCAGCTGCAAAATAACGTGATCAGCGATCTCTAAAACTTATATTTGCTCCCTTTTTTCTTCTGATGATACGATCGAGATCCGATCCGAACCGTGAGTTTTGCACTACTATATATATATATGTGTGTGTGTGTGTGTGTGTGTGTGTGTGTGTGTGTGTGTGTGTGTGTGTGTGTGTGTGTGTGTTTCAGTTAACAGTCCCACTAATAGTTTCAGTTATTCTTGTGAAAATCAAACAGGATGACCGCTGCTCAGATCCCCCCACATTGCTTTTCTTTTAAAGTCTCACCACCTCCGTCTCCCATTTCACACCATCTCTCCTGTGATCTTTTTACACTTACGAACGACCAACTCACATTTCGCCAGGCGCACACTCCGGAGCGTCCATTCTGTATCCTTCTTTTATCAGCTTGTAAAACTTGGCGTCCACAGGCATGCCGGGGTAAGGACTGTTCCCTGCGTTTAAGAGATTCGGTTACATTGTGCAACGCTGAAAACCCCCCCAAAAAACACACACAGACAAAACACACAAACGGATGGATAGACTTACCTAGAGAGAAGATTTCCCAAAGCAAGATGCCGTAGGACCACACGTCACTCTCGAACGTATACACGCACTCAAAGATGCTTTCTGGAGACATCCATTTCACCGGCAGACGAGCCTGCAGAAAAACAAAACCCTGAGTGAGATGGAGAGTGGAAGTCAATCAAAGCCTTCCTCCCAGCGATGTTTGCTTTCTTTTAATTTATTATCTTTACTGCGATTGGGGTCAGGGCGTTTGTGACGAGGGCTGCTAAATGAACAGACTGTAATTAATGGCAGGTATGCACGCACACAAAAACAGCTTTGGCCTGAGGATCTGAAGAAACACACATGGAGCTCAGCCCATTCCTGGCGCTAGCGGACACACGTCTCTTGCATTTCCATTAGGTGTTGTTTTTCCCATCCATCCAAAGATTATGTTTCCCTCTATAGATCATCATCAGCTAAATATCTGGTAAACAAGCTCAGTAAAAGTGTTTGACGTCAATTCAAACCAGATTTATTTTAAGTTTACAAGGTATGATTTTCATTTTGTTTCATATTTATTCTCACTATTATGTACCCAAGAACTTCCTCGCTGCCAGTGTTTTGGTACATTTTGTAAAAAGAAAAGAAAAACTAAGTTGAATGAAATCTTAAGTTAAGAGGTAAAAATGAAACACCAAAGTATGGTCTACATGTTGTACTACTATGTCAAGTGTTTATGGTAAAAAGATACGTTTACAGACGAATCACTGCTCATCAGCACGTCTTCAACTTGTAAAAATACTACTTGCCTGCAAGAAGCCACAATAAATGCAGCATTTAATGAGATGTAATGCTACGTCTTGAGGCTAGTGATTGATATTAAATTATATTTTTTGTAGCAAACAGTGTTCGCCTACAGCTAACAGCTTGCTGAAGGTAAACTCACTGAAACCTTAAGGCCTGACGTTCTGTGTCCTTTAGAAACTGATCTCTCTGGGACGGCTCCATTGTTTTTGAAAACCCCAAAGTCAGTCATTGGAGCTTCCAGATTTCTTTTCCTCTACTGGCGAAGGCATGAGTCATTGAACTTAATGCAATTCTGCATAACAATTAGCCATGTATTTCCTTTTGTTGTACCAAGACTTTGTATTTTGGGAGAAATGGATCATGGAAACAATGGAATGTTTTTTGGGGTCATGAGTTGTTGGAAAAAATGGGCCTTTGATCCAATTGGACATATTTGGGTTTTAGAATAATGGGCTGCTGGAACAATGGGAAGTTTTTGGTCCAGTAGGACATATTTGGGTTTTAAAATAATGGGCTGTTGGAACAATGGCATGGCACCAATATCACCAAAATGGCTGGACGGATTTTTAACATTCAAACTGCATTTGAAACATCTTTCTCCCTTCATTCTTTTACAATTCGAGCTGAGAAAAAGATAGCCCTCACTAATCTCTTACAATGTTAGTTTATATAGAGATCAAAGAAAACATAATCTTCAGGTCAGCAAGCTAACGTTAGCTTTGTCGGTTGTATACACAACAGTTATACTTGGCACTTAAAATGTGTAAATATTAAGTGAAATCTTATCTCTATTTAGAAACTAGTTTGTGAGGTGCTATCCGTTTGTATTTAGTGCTTGGTAAATCTTTACATTGTAAACACTTGTGTTATAACTAATCTAGGTGTTAACTTACAAGTAGCTCGAGGGAAAGTTAAATATTTCCGAGTAAGTCAAAGACAAATAACAGTTTGGTCTGTAAAACACCATCAAGACTAACTTTACTTCTTTGTAACTAGAAGCTTTCACAATGAAGGTGATTACTGACATTAAGACAATTATGTTTTGTATCACAAGGTTATGTTTAAAAATGCAAATAAAGCATTATATTATTAAATGTGTGCTAATTTGCATACATTTCCAGAACAGAAATGTGAACGTTGGATAAAACCAGGTTCAAAATTATTGTTTTATCTTGTTGACATATGAGAGTCAAGGGTTTTTACAGATGGGATTATGGATATCTTTGTGTCACTTCATAAATCAGAAACTCTTGTCAACAGGCATTAAAAGAAAATCAATTTTCTCCATGTTTTAGTAATAAATGTTGTATAAATCAGGCTATGAATGATATCTGAACAAACCCCTCTGTAGAAACCTTCAGAATATAGAGAGGAATGAAGCTGTAAAGTTTGGTGTATGTAAGAGCTACTGAAGTGGAGATTTCTGGATCAGAGTCTGAGAAAAAACTTCCTTTAAAGATATGTTTAGTTAAATTACATACATGTTGAAGACTCTACAGGTGAATAGGGTAAAAAAATAACTAATAGATATCAACATGAAACTTCACCAGTTGATTACTGACATTAAGACAATTAGTTTTTGTATTACAAGTTTTCTGAAATGTTATGTTTAAATAGGCAAATGAGCATTATCTTAGGGTAACTTTTTGTGAATTTAGGAGAAATCTACAGATGCAAATAGACAAAGTAGTAAAATAAACATTGAAAGTAGTAAAATAATGTTATGGGAGTAAAATGCTGAATCTCCAAATCGATCAGTGCATGAATAATTAAGTTTTGCCTGTAGTGTCTCGCCTTAATAACCGTACAGCTCCAAATAGCTTTCTAGTGATTTGGAAAAGCCCCCCAGGAAGAAGTTTGCTGACAGTGACTCTGACAAGTAAAGACATGATCGACTAAGCAGGGTCAAAGGTCAATGAACTGCTTCATCACTTTACAAATGTATTTAGACAGTTTGAAACCTGTAAACTGAAGCAGAGGGCTTGATTGGAGATAAGGCATGTTGAAGGGGTTATTTCATGTTGTCCTACTCATCTCAAACTACCAACTACAACATCTTAAGTACAGACTTACGTTGCCTTTAACGACGTAGTTGCAGTCCGTGTTGATGTCTCGGGCCAGACCAAAATCACAGATCTTTGCTACTCGTCCTTGAGTCAGGAGGATATTTCTGGCAGCCAGATCTCTGTGGATACACTGAAAAAAAAACAAATGCACCATTACCTTTAATATCCAATGATACCTATCATATACATAACCAATCAATAATATAATAAAATTAGGGCATGGATGTGGTGCTTCTTCTAATGCAGTTTGGTGCTGAATTTCCACACTTGACTCTGTAACACAACCACTGACACAGATACAGGAGCTTACTGGCCGCAGTATCTTGACTCCACGGCTAATAAATCTTTCAACGGCGTGCTCCAACATGCGTTTTAGATCCGTTTACTAGCTGTGGAAACCTGATCCATGCTAGGTTAGGTCTCAATTGCAGGAATTCACATCAGAGTTTTATCCCAAAATGAAATCAAGTAAGAAGGCCTGTACGTGACGTATAAATTACACAAAAAAGTGTAATATTCTGCTGCAAATATTTTGCATCGAAACTATACATACAGGCAGAGGAACAACTAAAAGGACCCTTTTGACCCTAAGCAGCATCTGACTGTTTGAGGTAAACTGTTGTAAAGCCTAAACTATTGTAAGATATTTTATTGAGTTTCCTTTTAGGGAAATACTCTGAGTGAATTTGAGTTCCCGCTGGTAAACAGTTACGCAATGTATATGTCTCATGCTTTTATTGTGAAAGGTAAGAACAGAAGGATCTGATCTGGTCTGTGCTGCCTTTTTAAAGGTCGAAAGGAGCAAAAAAATGTCTTGGTTCAGACTACGGAGCCTCCGGGATCTCACAAAAATTTGTGAAATTACCAAGACAGCTCATAACATGGTGGTAGAACATTATGAGTACAACTACATGCCACGAACACGGAAACAATTTTATTTTAAGCTTTAGGCTACAAAACCAGCAGTTAGGTTTAAGCAACGAAATTAACTTTCGGTTATAGCAACAAAGAAAACGTTCGGTTGGGAAACAAAATAAGGGTTATGTCTAGGCAACAAAACAAACATTAGCTTTAAGCAAACAAAACAAACGTTAGGTTTAAGCTAGAAATGAACAAAAGTTAGCTTTATGCAACAAAACAAACTTTATGTTAAGGCACAAAATGAAAACAAGGGCAACAAATCCAATTAGTAATATTTAGGCAACAAAATCAAGGTTCAGTTTAGCAACAAATCCATTAGTAAATGTTTCCCAGCAAAGACATTCATGGTTCAGTTTAGTGCAATACTTGCACTTTTCACATATTTCTGTGATGTTTCATGTTGGAAAAACTGACCTTGTTCTGATAACAAATTAAGTTGCTTTTGCCACACGCTATGTTTGTGTTCTGTGTGTCAAGTATTCAAGACAAAAACAGCAGTTTGAAAAAATATATTGACGGACAAATAAATTAAACAGAACCCCCCCCCCCCGTGTAAAGTCTTTGATAGTTGTTGCTCACATTTTTTGCAGCCAAGAACTCCATGCCTTTGGCTACTTGGTGTGAGAAGCTGAGGAGGTCTTCTGTGTCCAGAGACAGGCCGTCTTCATCGAACATCTCGCTCTCTGCATCCTCTTCATCCAAGCCACCTGAGAGGACAAAGAGGACAAGGATTATTATTTTTCTTATTCCTGAAACTGTACGAGTCGACAGCTTCTCTCTTCTGTGTATTTTAAGACATTTGATGAATGGCTGGCTTCGCTTGCCTTTGCGTAGTGAGCGTCTCTTCTCAGAGGACGAGCCGAACGGCAGCTTGCCAGCAGCAGAAGGCCTCATGGTCATGTAGCCGTTCAAGCTGTCACTGTGAAGAGGAAAAGGAGCAGTCTGGTCTCAGCTGAGCAACAGCCACACATCGGCACGCTAGTGTCCAAATACCCTCCTCCCACGCACGTTCTGGACAGTAAATACTAGTACTCTCCTTTCTCTTACGCTCACAATATACTACTCTACAACAATACATAAAAAAGAACCTGACCCAGCTGCGTTGCTCTGCGGCATGACGTTGCGGTAGTAGCAGTCTTCCTCCAGCTTATAGCAGATGTAGGATTCCCTCTTTCTGCGTAGAAAGTTAAGAAGATCTCCGAAACAGCAGTACTCTGTGATCACCAGTGTTGGGCCTGCAGACAAAGAAAACCACGGTGACACCAAGAATCACAACAAAAATCAGCCTCTGAAGAGATGATGATGATGATGATGATGATGATGCAGAAAAAACATGGCTGCCGTACCTCCGACAGTGCAGGCTCCCAGCAGGTTGACAATATTCATGTGGTTGCCCAAGTAACTGAGGACTTTCAGCTCCGACATCAGTGCCTCCTTCTCCGTGGAATGAGCGCTTGCTGTGGGTGAAGAAATTGGAATAGAATCAGAATAAAAAAAAGGATTTATAGTCAGCTGGAGTCGGACTATGATTACGTATCGCAGTGTGGTATTTGTGCTCGTTGCTGGAGGCTTAATAAAATAAAAACGTGCCTGTAAAATATGTTGATTTTGATATTCACATAAATCTTGATGGTCTCTGAACACCTGCATGAAAGTTATTAATTCCTACTTTTTAAAAGCAAACAGCTCATAGCCAAATGGCTTCTCGTCAACACACTTTAATTAATGGCGTTGGGAAGTATGTGGGGCATCAAAACTGATTTCAGGATCAGGTGGAAATCGTTGCCTGAATTGGACCAAAAACATTTCAGCATTGTCTTGGATAACTCTATATTTATATGAATATCTTGGGTAATATATCCCACTTAAAATGCATTTTATTAGTCACATTAGGCCAAAATATGACAAACATTTCCACATTTTGTAATTTTATGTATATTTGGTTAATAAAAAAGAAGTAATAGTGAATTGCTAATGCTTCTCGCTAGCATGCAAATAACTAGATCTCATGCTAATTGGTAGCATACACATATCCCAGCTCAAATTCACAAATGTTTATACTTTACTTTGTCGACTAAACAGACAAAGGCCACAATCAAAACAATAGTCAGCATGCTAGCTATTAGCGCTAGGGATTTGTATAAGCTAATTAGCTATATGTTAAAGTCATGTAGACCAGAGGTCGAGCAGTTCATGTGGTGTTATTGTGTTATGTAACTGAAGCATGAAAGCATGGTGGAAATATCACCAAGCTAGCTAAATAGCCAGCGGCTAGATGAATAAGGTTGAGCAGCTGAATGGAGGCTGTTTAGGGTTGTGCACCTAGCCTGAATAGGAGTACATGTACTCATGGAGATAAAAATCAAGAAGTGCAAGTCAGTACAGTGGTGCACCGAGCCATTTCATGCAGGAATGCAGATTGTATTGTCTGAGGAAGTTAGTCAAGTTCCAGGTTGACAGATCCCTAATCTATTTGATTTATAAATCGTTTCATTTATGTGATTCTATAAACAGCCCAACCTCAAACAGAACTCATCCACAAGGGTGACGAGTCAGCAGCAAAGTTATTGGCATTTATCTGAGCTGTGCATTATATATGACATTACCCTCCTCATGCATTTTAAATTTAAGTTCCCTGCTTTCAGGTTCCCGCCTCGGACAACCTTTATCCAAAACTACCAGGTGGGAATTCTACAACCAGGCCTCTTTCCCTCTCCCTCCTTTCTTTCTCACCTACGTATATCAATATCAATGTACACCACTGTGCAATATCAATACTCTGTGCAACGTCAACATTTCCTATTTCATATGTGCAGTAATGTGAAGCCAACCATTCGGCTCTCTTGTATATTATTTAGTTTGTGTTAGTTTTTACGGATTGCTTATTTATCAAATCTTTACTGTTTGATTACTTAGTATACTTGTTTGTTTTTACTGATACCTCTACCCCTTTTCCCGCTGTGGAACTAATAAAGGATTATCTTATTTTACCAATATTGTACATTTTGTAATTTTGTACCTTGTGTGTTCAACTCTTATTCTTGTATTTATCTCGAGTGGCTATGTTTGTGTGTTTTTCTAATCTTTTGTGTTAAGCTTTCTTGTTGTTTTATTTGTTACTTTAACAGAACGTTTCTGGGACAAATAAAGGTTGTAAACTTTGTGTTGACAACGCTTACATTTTAGCATTTTCACCGCCACCGTCATGACTGAATCTGCGTCAGAGAGTCCATACGCAGTGGCCTCCACCACTTTCCCAAACGCTCCAGATCCCAGCGTCTTCCCTGAAGACGAGAAAGACACACACAAAAAAAAAACTGTTATTCCTCCATCCTGTTTAACCTCCAACATGCTGGCCCCACGCCAGGGTTCCCAGGACAACACCGTTTGAGCCCCCGGGCTGTGTACGTAGTCACCAGGACACGCAGGATCCTGTTTGAGGAGGTTCCTTAAAAACAACACCCAGAATATGTCAACAATATCATGTTTGCAGTGAGGGAGTGGGGCTTCATCATGAATGAGCTGTGAAACTGGTTAGTGACCACACACGGACAGAACGCTGTGTCCCTAAACACAGAAAAAACTGAGTGTTTGTCAATCCGCATGCAGTCGCCGGAGGCGCACGGCGGTGATGTCATGCCGACTGCACTGTCAGGCTTTTATTACCGAGGCTATTACTGACACAAACCCTCATTATCTCCACATCACTCTGCTGCTACGGTGATTTACAGACAAGGCATAAAAAGCTTACAGTATCAGAAATGACAGATTAGAATAGAATCATGGAGGTCAAGACACAAACACACACACACACACACACACACACACACACACACACACACACACACACACACACACACACACACACACACATAAACACACACTGAAGATCATTTTGATAAAAGCAGTTGCAGGGCTCGCTCACCAAAACGCAAGTTGTTTCGTGGAAACTCCCACTGGTGATCGTACGGCAGCTGGGCGGGGTCAATGTACACATAGTTGTTCCCATGGATGCCCTCGATAACCTTCCACTGAATCTGGTATTTGGGTTTCTGGCAGCGATGAAACACAAAAACATACACATAAATAACTGACAAATGAATGTTGCTGATGGGGGAAGAGAGGGGTTTCAACATGCTTTAATCTTTCACTTGACTTGACTAAAATTGTCATTGAAGCGGGCGTGCCATGTGGGAAAGAAGCGCAGCGCTGCCTTTACCTGCATGTACTTGTAGAACAGCATGATGAGGACGAGACAGAGGACGCCTGCTGCTGACACAGAGCCAATCAGCAGAGGGGAGAACAGATCGTGTGGAACGGTTCTCTCTGCAGGGAGACAGAAATGATAATGTTAGGTTACAGGAGCAGCGGCAATAAACGCTGAAAAAGTATGGAGAATAGGGATGTAACAATATGGACTAGTAGGAGGAAATATCACAAATATTTACCAGAATATTTCTAATAGGCCTATAGCAAATTAATTTTCATTTGTATCACTACTATATCCTTTTACTATGTTATAGTCATCTATAGTGGTTATTTGCATACAAAATCACAATTCAAATGACATCATTAGTAGTTTTAACGATGTATACTAAGTTGTCTATCAAATCATTATTTGTTCAAGTTTTTTCACCAACTCCATTTTACAAGCTAACATTTGAACACAACATGATAATGATAAAATGTACTTTCGTCCAATAGTCATTTATACAGAAAGGAGCTTGAACGGACCATAATGGAACTCCATGGAACCTCCGTATGTTAGAAAATAACCAACCAAAGTTACTAGCTCTCCTACTGCTGATGTCACGACGGCTTTGTTGTTCATTTGTCTCATTATTAGCTTTGCGACCAGAGAGCATCAACACTGATCTTCAGATCACATATTTTTTGCAGAATACAGGCAGATAACGGTCGGCAGTAAAACTTTTTATGGTTAAACTGTGTAAATAATCCGCAGTTTACATGTTACCCTAGTCATTTTTTATAGCCCAAATGCTCCCACGCTGGCGATTTGAGGCCCTTTTTTGTCGAATAGAAGGCTGTAATGTCGGTTCCCTCTGACATGTTTACAGCTTCTCTTCTCGAGGCTTCAGGTTAGTGACTCTCGTGCACAAAAACAAACCGCCGCGCACACACACGTTACATGACTTTCACATGTCTCCAGACAATAGACATCGTAGCTTCTTCAATTCTTATGGTTATGAAACTAGGACTTAAATATAAAATATCACAATCATTTTTGTCCAAATACCTCAATGTCGTTTTGATATTGTATGGTTGACTATTGGTGCTTATACAGAATATTTGAACAATAAAAAACATCAGTAATGTGGATATAATGACGAAGCAGGTAAAGACAAATAAAAGAATAGTCTAGCAAGTTTGGAAAATGACATCACTTTACCGTTTTGCAGCCTTTAAACAAGGGAAAGACAACAGCTGAGCCATTTCTAGCATGCTTTCATAATTTCATGTTTTTATTTATCTCAATGTAAACAGTAAAGCAGCACCAAGTGGTGGTTTTTAATGAAAGCGGTTGCCCTGAAAATAAGTGAATTGTTGAAGACGCCTCAAAGGAACAGTCTTCAACCGCCGCATGTTTTGGTTATTTTGGTTGGTTTAATCTTAGTTTGGTTGGATGCATTTGTTTATTTCACTGATGATTTTAACTTTTTGTTATTTATTCTTTTGGGAAAATGTTTGTTTATGATGCTTCAGTCGGCCAAAGCAGTTAAGCTTAACCCATCAACTCCAGTACACCATTCAAAAAACGGCTTGGACCAACCAGAACCATCGTGGATCATCAAACAATGAGTAACGTCAACAAACTAAATAACCAACAGGGCATTGATCACATCTATTCTGATGTCTGTGAGTGGCTACCAACAACACTTTAGACATATCAATATATTCAAAATATAAGAAAATATTGTCCAGCCTTTGTGGAAATACAGTCAATCAGTGACTCTTTTGCTGGTTTGCCTTGTTTACACTCTAAATGACATTGGTGAGGGGCATTAAGGTAAGCCAGAGAGGGCTAAGTCACAGTGAAGCTCACTTTGGTCAAATAACAGCCAACTAATCAGATTACACGTGTAAACAACTGTTTGTTTTTTTACTTTTTGTTTGCAAATTCTGCATTTTATTTTGTTTAAAGTGCTTTTATATCCGTTTTCCTCTCACAGTATTTTACTGCATTCCTGCAGCTTTTACAGCTGTGTGTTTGTGAGTAATTATACGTTATTGTTGTCCTGTTCCTTTGTGTGCGGCTGTTTGTGATGCCTTATTGTTTTGCTCCTCTGTACAGTGGGATGTAATAAGCTCTTTAGAGATAAGAAGCTTTCTGTCCACTTCAAATCTGAGAATGCAGCGTCTGCAGGAACTAATCCCCTGTAAACCTGTCAGTGGTTTCTAAAGCCCGGTGTGACACCTCTGAACCTCCCACAATCCCGCTCCCCCCCTCATAAACGGATCCCAGCGCCGCCAGGACTCCCACTGCGCTCCACACTCTCGGCGCCTCCGCCTGGTCTGCTGTGCACAAAATCTTGGGCCGCGCTCCCAAAAAAAAAAAAAAAAAAAAAAAAAAAGGCTTGTGCTGCCTGGCCACAAACACTGTCCTCCCTCATAATGCTCGCCCACATACCCGCTGTACTCCACCCCAACCCCCCCCCACTCCCCTCTACATGTCCTGCATAAACCCCGGGTCCACATGCTCAGGCAGGAACGACTGCTGCAGATTCAGTCTGTGCGCTCACGCCACTTTCAGGACGTTGCACAGCAGATGGGGAAGCCGTTATAACAGATTTAGGGTCATAAAGAAAACAATGGACTAATTCCTATCTGTAAGTGACAACAGTCTCATCGTGGCCAATCAGGTATCTCCCCTTTGATTATGTTTACCTAACAGATTACAGAAGGCCAACCTGTAGTGGGACCACACTGATGGGTTTATCCTCGCCAAAATCATGCTGGTAGTAAATATTTTGAGTTGGGGACTACATGCGGTTTTACAGAACTGCTGAGATAACTTTGTTTCTTAGTACACAAGGCAGTAAAAGAAACATCAAGATTTGCAGCCTGAAAACAGGAGATCTTCACATCTGCGTGTCCTTTTTTTTGTGCCGTTGACTCTGTCACGGTTTATCTCTAATCTGATGGTGAGGTCGTGCAGAGGGATTACATCAAATCAGCAACAAAACACGAGACTGACAGGCGCCCCACCCCCCCCCCCCCTCAAGACCACGTGGCCCCCTATCTAACTGTAAGTGTGGACTGTATCAAACTTTATTCGTATTCTCACCGCTGATGGAGAACAGCGTGTAGGCCTGCTCTCCCTCCACCGTCGCCACACACTCCAGAGTGCTGAACCGACCGCGGCTCACGTTCACCCGACTCTCCACCTCCGTCTTGCCGAACATGGGGCTGACCAGCGTGACGGTGATGATGTTGTGCTTCTCCTGGGTGGCGTTCACCTGTTGGGAGCACCTGAAGGCAGAAGATTACACATTGTTGACAAAAGGGATCACCGAGTTATTCATCAGTTGTCTCACTCAGGAGTCTCTCCCATATGTCTCCGCATGACACTCACATTCCTGAATTCCTGAGTTTAGAAAACATCTCCTGTCCTTTTCAGTTCCTCATGTGTTTCCTGCCTCCTTGATTATCCACCTAGCCTGCCCATGATTTTGTCATGAGTCAACCCCGTTTATATACTCGCTTGTTTTTCCTGTAACTCCGCAAGATTGTCTTTAATCTACCCATAGACTGTATTTAAGAGGAAGACATACTGTGAACTGTGGACTGCTGTTTTGAAGCTTCGAGGTTGGCATTTTTGCAAAATTGCCATCGTGGTTTTTTTACAACCAGAAGTGACACGAGAGGGTGGCGCCAAGAACAACCGAACTGAAAGACATTTTTAAGGCAACTAAAATGTTACAATTAACTTTCAGGAAGTGAAAACCATCTGTGAAGGGTTTTAGGTTGTAAGACAAAAACACGGACAACTCCCAGTCCGGAAATTGCTATGGCAGCAACCTGTCAATCACAAGGTAGCCCCGCCCTAAAGCATACCCTGCTTTATGGTCTGTTTGACTCTAAATGGAGCATCATTTACTAAATGAATGAATGAATGTAATCTCAGTAAAGACCCAGCCTTTTTTTTAACTGACCTTAAAAAGACCTGTTTCTGAAACTGAGTCTCTGCTCCACCCAGAGTCGTTATCTTTACACCATATGCAGAACCACAGACTGCACAGTATCCACGTGTCCATCAGAAGTATAAATAAAAGAGAGGAAGTTCCTCCTGTGCTCATGAAATAGATGTGAGATGTGTAAAAAAAATGACCCAGAGCTCCATAAAAGAGCAGCTGTTCTCTCAGTGCTCTCTGGTCACAGGCTCACTCTCTTTCTTCACATCGTGGTGTGTTATGACCATTAAGTGGATTTGATTATAATTAAAGAATTACTGGATAGAGTTTGATAATCACTTATGATTCACCGCCTGTGCTGCTGGGGATTGGTTGTTGCTACGGCAACCCGGGCACTCCTCCTTTGACGCGCCTTATGTTTGACACGAGATGAGTCCCTGCGTCCAGTCGTCACCAAGCAGACGTCCTGGGCACCTCCGCCAATCACAATTCAATTATTGCCGATCCCCTGTAACACGCGGGTCATGTTATCGCTGTCAACATGTCACAAGTTGGCGCCGGGAAACCCCACGCAATCCCACTGTCACCATCATTCCTGACTCTATCCAGCGTGGTATCACTGCAAAGACGCCTTGTATCTACACGGCGACATTCATGCCTCATTGCCTTTGCAAAAGCCATGACATCTGTTTGCAAACATCCATCCATCCATCCATCCATCCATCCATCCATGGTTCTCTAGTTCTGTGCAATTATTACGCAATCCCACATATTCTGTCTTTGCTATATTTTTTTCTTTGAAACTGATGGTAACTGAGTGTTAACCTCATCAATGAATATGCATAAATTTGGATAAAGTTTGTGATTTGAAGACAAATTTATATTTATTACAAACTCTTAAGTTGTTTCTTAAGATCCTGAAACTTGGTTTTGAAGTATTTTTTCTCTTAAATAAAATGTTCATTTCTAAATAGGCAAGAATCTACTTTAAAGTTTGAAATGTTTTGTTATTTTGTTATAAAAGGTTTAACACTTAAAAACTCATCAGGACTGAGTGTGTGTTTTTATTGGCCAGACTGTTATCACTAATGTCTGATTGGTGCAGGCTCAATTGTTCCAATGTCAAAACCAGTGAGAGAAGCACAAATATCTCATCTAAAACAAGCCAAAACAGTTATAACTTTTGAAAGAAAATTGTCATGTAGCACCAAATCACTCATAGTAATAAAAGAAAAGGTCTTCGAGGACCTTTGAAAATCTCACCTGGCGTAGGGCTGCTCGCAGTAGTACCAGGTGATCTGCGGGGCGGGGAACCCCTCGGCCACACAGCGTACCTGTCCGTCCACCGGACCCTCGTGAGACACGATCTCCGGTTTACCTAACAAACACGAGTCGGGAAAAATGAGGTAGAGATCAAGACCTCATTTCACACACAGAAAAAAAAAATCAATCATTGAAACCTTTTCCCAGCATGTCAATGCTAGAAGATTAATGCGATTTAATGTATTATGTGGCTTAAGGGAACAAAAAACCTTTAAACACAAAAAAATCCATCACACAACTTACTGATCACAAAGATGGCGAACGTGTGGTTTATTGAAGCGTCGCCGTTGGAGGCTTTAAAGGTGTAAACTCCACCCTCTGACATTTTCAGTCGCACCAGCCTCAGCTCGCTGCTGTACCTGAACAATAAAGCAATCACATCTTTTAGCACCAATGCATTAAACGTCTTATAACCTTTGTATTTTAACTCTTTGCTGTTGTATTCTACCTTTTCTATTTTAGTTGATTATTTTTACATTATTTATTAACCTTACTCTTATTGCTTTTGTATTCGATTTTGCAATGTCAGTATTATATATTTGAAACTTAATCATTTTTATATTCTATTGTTTATATAAGTTTATATTTGTATTATATAGTTTATTGCCATTATTCTGTTGTAATCTTTAATGAAGAATTTCCTTCTGAATTAAAAAAGTTCTATCTTATTTTATTTTAATATATTTATCAACGTTTAAGAATATAGCAGAAATCTAAATCAAATCTGCCCGAGAAAGAACTTGAAATGATCACATATTTGCATTTGAGATTATAACCAGTCTTTTTGTTTGTGTTCTGCTTGTTTACCCAGCCAAATATTCTGGTAGTAGTATTGATTTATTGATTACTGTGCTCTCTCGTGTACCTTTTAATTTGCTCCATAGGGCCTATAATTCACATATCACAAGAAATGATTGTACCAAACACCATGAAGCTCGAGCCAAAAACGCATTAAGCCGAACATGCATCCTCGGATAACATTATGTAATATTTCTAGCTGCAGCACGGAGGTAATACCGCAGATAAGTCATGGTTTCTTCTCCGTGGGAAAGCCAGTTATATCCTGAGAGTTCCCGTCTCACTAGAAACCCTACAGTTTTTTTTTTCTTTTTGAATTTCAGCTGTACTTCTCATGAAGCTGTTAACAGCGGCACCTCCACTGACCTGCAGCCAAAAACCAAAGCTGTCAAATTCCACCAAACAGGTTTAATTAACATTTTCATCTAGGTGGTAAAACTGGGCGCACTTGTGAGAAGTGTGTGCGTTTGTGTGTTTGTAGCACCTGTACTCGTGGCTGTGTGTGGTGATGACGTGGTCCGTTGTGTTCCTCAACTGGTGGCCCATGAAGCTCCAGGAGAAAGATCGCAGCTTTGGGTAAGCCTCCATGTCAACGTTTAAGGTCAAACTCTCCCCCGAGCGGACGTGGATGGTTTCGTTGATTGTGGGTTTTAAGTTGATGAATCCTTTCTCTGAAAGATAAGGAAATGAGATATTTTTTACAGGGATTTGGAGAAGTGAAATGTGGATTTAAAATGATATAGGTGGTCACAAAGCAACCCAACACACATATTAATACAGGAAAGGTACATGTACTTGAATTTACATGTAAAGCAGAAGTGACTTTGGGGAAATAGACTTATTTGCACAATAAGATGGGATGATCAATATCACTCTCATATCTGGCTGTTAAATATAAGGCTACAGCTAGCGGTGGGTTAGCTTAGTTTAGCATAAAGACTGGAAAAACAGCTAGCCTAGTACTGTCCAAAGGTATCTGAAACCACCTAGCAGCACCTCTAAAGCTTATTAAAACATATATCTTTGTTTGTTTGATTTGTACACAGACCGAAGCATAAAAACACCAATTCTCTGTTTTACATGGGGTTACATTCCAGATTATTTCTTAGCCAGGACCAGATGCAAGGCAACCAGCAAAGACACCAGGAAGTTACTGTGGACGTCTTAATGCCTTAAAGAAACTGTAGATTTTGCACAAGCAAAACCAAAGACACATTTCTGCCTTTTGCACGCAAAAAGTAGAAATAAAGTATGTTCTCCTTCTATTCTATTCTTTTTGTATCATGTTAATTAGAGCGCCTTAGAGGCACTGGTAGGTGGATTTTGTACGGAGCCAAGCTAGTTTGACAGCTGGGTATACAATTACCCAGATCTTCCACATCCATGAGCTCATGGTTTGATCCACTATGTAAAATGGAAGCCCTGCTCTTTACCTAGGGGCTTGTATAAGGGTGATATCAAACTTCCCATCTCTCAAAAAAGAAAATAGAAAATTGGGATACCTAAAGCAAATGTCAGAGAAAAATGAAATATCAGTATGAACAACGGATTTAAAGGTGACACTTATTGCTTCAGATCCCTCCTCATTTTCCAGTTACATTTCCACAATAATATCTTTACGACATCAAAAGTTACCTAAAGTTTAGCTTTAAAAGAAAAAAATCAAATGTCTTTGATTACTCACCGTAAACATCGAGCCACACCGACTGCGAGCTGACCCCTTTCTCATTCTCGGCATCACATTGGTACTTCCCGACGTCCTGAGGTTTGACCGCCGTGATGTTCAACGTGACGCCGCGCACGTGAGTGAAGTCCTCCGTCAGGATACGCGAAGTGCCATCAACCTTTGCTGGTTGCTGTGGATACCAGACGGCACCCTGTCAACGCCCAGAGATCTCTAGAGATTAACCCCGTCTGCTTGTCTATCCTTGCCAAGCACACAAACACTGACACAGACGCACAACCGGCTGCATGCGAGTACACACACGTCCACACACACACACACACACACACACAAATACGGCCCTCCCGCCCATTCACACTTGGTTGTGCACATAGTACACACACAGCCACGATCCTGAAGCTTAGACAGCGAGAACTTTGACCCCTTTCACTCTCGTTCTTATAAAGAAAACAACCACTGATACCAGGTAACAAATTATTAAATCTAAATATTAAATAATACACAAAACAAATATTCAACTTGAATTTGTTTTGTGGTTTAGAACACCACTTTCTCATCTTTGTCCTTTTTTGGGGGGACACTTAAAGACAGTTGAGACGGTTTAATTAGGACCAGTTTCCTGAGTATATAGCTGGTATTTTTGTGGTTGACCCTTCCCTTTTAAAGTTACTATGAGGAACTTTCTTTTTGTCTTGATTTTGGCGGTCCCTGTGGACAAAAGCGGTAGTGTTTCCGAGCACCAGACTCCCTTTAGAAAACTTCTCTATATTAAAGCTCTCCTCCCTCCGGAGCTTCGACTGCAGGGTGAAGGCTGCAGTGAATCCGACCCGGTGGCAACGGTGATGACCATTAAGAATAACTAAATTGAAATAGACAATCTTCTCTCTGATGGTCTCGTTTATAGACGGAGGTCATATAGAGGCATCAGGATTCAATTGAGTCTGTTTCACAACCAGTTAAAAGTTCCTCACAGTAACTTTAAGTCAAATATCTGATCAAAGCTCTTTTAAATCTAACAAGCCTACAATCCACACTCAGGGTTCAGTATTTTCTAGATGCACAGCACAGGGCAAAGGAAGGGGAGCAGGGTCTCACCGAGCCGTGAGGGGGGACCCACTTTATCTTGATTTCTCCGTTGACGTTGGTGGTGTTGCAGGTGATGGAGAGACTCTCACCCAGCGTGAGAATCACTCTTTTGGTTGCCTGGATCTCAATCACAGGAGGAACAGCGGGGACTGAAAAAAAAGACAAAAAAAAATATGACTTTTGAATTTTCAACCTGTGCTTTTTCAACCCTGTCCCCTGCAAAATGACTTTCCCATACAACTAAACTACTTCCTCAATTACACTTATTTTCCCCAGAGTTTGAATCACTTGGTTTACATTGTAAACTGAAACAAAACAAAGCAAAAAATGCAACAAAGTACTTGTTTATGTTTAGTACTAAACATTTGGTTGGTTTTAAAATTACTACGTGTTTAAAACAAATCAGAAACGTAACAAAACTACTTGGTTCACATGAGTCGAAGACAGCGGTCTCTGGACTGAAAGCCTTTTGTTTTTTAACAAATGACCCCCGACCTCACAGAAACTCTTTTATGATAAGTTGAAAGTAAACGTAACCACTATAAAACACGTCTTCCTCAAAACGCTTCTCCCAATGCAGTTTCATTGTATGGGAATAACATTTTTAGGAGACAGGGATGGCTTTTGAAGCCACACACACGCACGCACACGCACACACACACACACACACACACACACACACACACACACACACACACACACACACACACACACACACACACACAATTTTACCTGGTTTAACTGTCAGGTAGTAGTCATGTGATCTGACGCTCTCTCGCCCAAGTCTTCCTGTGCACACATAGCATCCTTCGAAGGCCTTCTGTGTGTTGTGGATGATGATGCCTTGCTCCAGGGTGGCATAAAACTGGAGACCAGAGGCCGGAGCTCTGCTGGAACATGTTTCCAGGCGCAGGTTGTCCAGACTTGGATCAGTTGCCAGGCAAGGGATGGAAGCAGCTTCTCCCACTCGAGTGAGAATGTTGAACACCATTGATTTTCTAAAGGGATTGTCGGGATCTGCCAAAAAATGGAGGCGTCAGAGCTGAAAACGGGGCCAAACACTAGCATGCACTCTTTTCCCACCACTATTTTATTCTTTTTGACTTCTTGCCATATGATTACTATGAATTACTTGCTTGTTTCCATAACTGGCAGTGCGTTTGGCTGTCTGATATGCTCCATTACCTGTTAAATAGAATGTATAATGAACAGCACATTTGGCTCAACTTCTTTAGCACTGCCACTCTCTACTTTACACTTAAAGTTACAGCCCCTTTTCATGATATCAAAGCCCTTTTTTGATGCTGTTTATGGTCTGCATTTTTAGTGGTGGGGTCAGCCATTCCCGTACTGGATTCAAATTGCCTTCACATGCACAAGGCTTTCAAGGAAAACAATGAATTTGTGTAAGTTGAAAAATAAAACATAAACTAGTTAGTGCGGTGCCTGAGATTTGAGGTAAGAAGTTAGGTAGCGTAGAAATAATGGTTTGTGGGTACATTAGAACTTATTCGGTGGTTGCCATGGAATTTTTTTTTTTTTTAAAGATACAGAAAAACTGCACAATGTCGGATCACTTTATCAGCATTGCCTATTATGGTTTTGGGACAGGACTCGATTCGCTCTGAACTCGACCTGTCTGGACCTGGTCTTGGACTTGACTTGGCCTGCCTCAATGATTGATACCCAGTAACAGTGAATGTAAACATAGACTCCACAGGACCCCTTGAAGTCACATGCTTCATTATGTCACGATTTACTAGAAGTGCATTTTGCTGTAATTTATTAAAAAAGCTAATTAAATAAACGTACTAATAACAGCCTCACTGTTTAACGTTTGCTCTGTTGACACCGTATCATGAGCTTTCTGCAAATGCAAATGCAACATTTCCCACCACGGCTGCTGCTTCACATTAAAGGCGTTCAACTGTGAATCAGTCACAAGAAATGCAATGCATCCGTCGCCCTGCCAATTACCGGCCGCAAGCATTCAACCAAATGCATTCATAAAAATAAAGCAAGGGACAGTTTTTACAGCAGAGCACAACAACGTGGGTTTGTTTAAATACCATTAGCTGAAACAGAAACACCAGCTGCTCTTCTGTCTTCAGCCAGAATTGAAATCGTAAAGATTGCATCTTTAAATTGACTTATTTTCTTTCCGTCTTCACAGACACGAGAAGATCTGATCTGCCAAAGTGATGACTCAGCTGTAGCATCTTTACCACACAGAAGCCAAATTGCAAAAGCTTGAATTGTCCAATGACAATTAATCAAATTCAAACATCCTGGAACAGTGCTACATGTGTGCCTCTCATCTAAAAAGTAGTTCCTGCATGTTGCCTGGATGGTGTGGACTGTGGAGTGAATGATGAGCACATGATGTACGCCTGCGGTGATGGCGGCGGGCCAAGGAGAAGTGGAATCACATAGAGGTGGAAATACAGGAACACTCAACCGTGCACTCGATAAATAGTTACAGTAGCTACTGTACCTGTCCGGGGCAATAGTACAAACTCTTTTTTCTGCGAGCACACCCACACACACTGCTCCCTGTACTCTGGAATTCTTTTTTTTCTCTTACACACAAGCACCACGTAATCTCAAACACATCCGATCACCTGACTACACCCAAACATTGACAGTTAAGAGCTACCTTTCACATAGACATAGATGGAGGTTTGCTCCTTGGTGCTATCCTCCAGGCAGATGTAGCGGCCCATGTGAACAGGCTGGGCCCTGGGGATTTGCAGCGTGGACATCCCAGAGACCTTTTTCTCTCCCCGCACCTTCAGCCGGTCCTCCCGCTGCCACTGCATCTCCTTCTCACCCTGGCAACGCAGCTCGAAGGCTGCGTTGAGCGGGACGACAAGGTGGGGGCCGACGGGGGCGATGGTGGGCTTGGTGTTGCCTGTGAAGTGACGGAGAGGGGAATCAACTGCATGTCAAAACATAACAAAGTCAAGATAAGACAATTTGTCTTATATAAATGTTAGAACAGCAGTTTCGGGGGTTTTTTCCCACATTTTGGAGGAAAACATTGTGCATGATCATGGCCACGTTTCTGATAATTCTGGGCTGATTAATATCGATTGCCCAGGGCTAGTACGGATCAGGCACTCGCAATGAAGCGAGCACTTCAGTAACACTGGAAACAGGTTAATTGTTAAAACCATAGGGTGAATATAAGAAGTGGACGTGGTCATTGTGACGTCTCCTACTGGTATGTGGACTGCCGTTTTAAAGCCTTGAGTTGGGCTTGAACGCTGCCATTTTGGAATATGGCCGTCGCTATGTTGTTTTTTTCGCGACAAATGAACAGAAGTTGCCATATTTAGAATGCGGAGAAGTGACGTAGAGACACATTATACGGATCTGCTAGCTGCAGCGACCTATCAATCACAGTAGCCCCGCCCTACAGCATCCCCTGCTTTATGGTCTGTTTGACTCTAAATGGAGCATCATTTACTAAATGAACATCATGCTGTATTGAAGAAGACTTGAAACTAGAGATTGAGACCATAAACTCATGTTTACAATGTTTACTGAGGGAATAAATCAAGAGAGAAGTAGAGTCATTTTCTCATAGACTTCTATACAACCAGAGGAGTCGCCCCCTGGTGGACACTAGAGAGAATGCAAGATTTATGACTCATCCGCATTGGCTTCTGGATGAAATTAAAGATTAATTTACTTAATTAAAGATTAAACATGACAATTAAAGAGTTACTGCACACTTTTATTTGTTTTGATAGCTATAGACTAAGTCATATGACTTTCTTTGATAGAAAAAAATCGTAGCTGATGTAAATATTGACATTTCTTTACAATCAACCTTAATATTTTATGGCCAATTCTGAAAAAGAGTAGACCGTTTGGGACTAATCTAAGTCATGACATAAATGAAAGTTACCAACCTATAATCATACACCCCTTTACTTTTTCAGTTACCAATGTGCAGCCTTATGATCACAGTACCGTTCATTGGTCTCCCAGCAACGGGGAATGAGGCGGAGGGACCGCCGGGTGTAGTTCTTGTCTCATTTGTGGTCTGATAGACGGTTTTATCCAACAGATTCAGAGCCATATCGCTATTTTCCAAGCTACTGTAGCTAGCTGTCATATTTGTTGACACTGCGTCATGGCTTTCGTCATACGGAAGTGGGCTGGGTTAAACTCTCCCTGGACTATTTACATTTTTAAAAATAATGATTGTTGGAGCTATTTATTTGATGTTAGTATTTAGTTATTTTATTCATAAATAGTATTGTTTAATTATTCTAGATGTTTGCTTATTTAGGTTAGATTTTTTTTATATATTAAGATAGCTTTCTCTTATGATAGTCATTTGTTTGGTTTAATCATTTTTTGTTGTTGTTTAGTATACTTAGTTTAACGTTTGTTTGTATATGAATTGTGTATAACTACCTGCGGTTATATATAGGAGTAGTAAGGTACAGGACCAGCATGCACTGGGGTGGGCCAATGTTTTTTTTTTGCAAAATAGGGCAGCGATAGGATTTCCTTCGTTCTTTCATTTCTGTGTTTGCTTGCTTATTTACTTTTGCCAAATAAATGATGAGAAACACGGAATCCTGTATGGACAATGGATTATTTTGCCTGCATAAACCACAAACCCAGTGGTTTGTTTTTGGTTTGAAATAAATATCCACTTCAATGCTCCAACAGTTTAACTTTGGTCTTAGTTGTCGTTTGATAACCGCTAATAAATCAAATAAGTTGTTTAGCGACAAGTAAAAAATGAGTTTGAGTAATGGTATAAAATAAAAACATTTAAGTTGAACCCTGTTTTTATGTTGACTCAGGAAGACAGATATAATTATGGAGTATTATTTGAAATCCTTAAAGTTGATTAATGCTACTCGGGTGAAATCATTTCTCACCACATTTAAGTCTTGATGTGTCAACATCTGCAAAGATTCATGTGCATTCAAGAAATCCCCGATCCAAAAGCAAACAACAGGATCGGCCCTCCTCCAACTTAAAAAAAAAAAGTTTGGAGCCACTGTGTTAAAGGTTTGTAACAGAAATGTGATTGAGATCATTTGCGAAACAGAAACATTCTCCAACTATGTGACCTCAGCTGTAAACAGATTGTTTTGACTGCCGTCACAGTCCAGGTGAAGATTCCGCTGGAATCGAAACCTCTTGACGTCGGGAAGCGAATGAGTAATGTTTATGTTTTCGTACCTTTTTCTATTGAAGCCACCTGTTACAAACAGGGCGTCCTGCAAAGAGGGTGAAACATGTGGCTGCATTATGAACCGGGCCAGAAGGGCCAGCGGGGCCAATGTGGTAAGGGTGCACTGCAGTGCTTAGCCGGAGACTCCTGATGGAAGTTGAAAGCCAGGGCCCTCGGTGTGCATATTAAAAGCTAACCATTAGGCCCCTGGGTGCTTATGGAATGAGAAAACAACTAGAGCCCCCCAGACCTCTGACGCTTACAGGGTGAGGGCCCCCAGATGCCTTATGGTTTAAAACGTAAGCTGATCACTAGGGCCATCCAGACCACCTACGTTTACAATGTGACGGCCCCCAGACCCCTTGTGGTTTAAAACTTAAGTTATTTGACCATGAGGGCCCTCAGACCCCTTGTGGTTTAAAACGTATGTGAGCTAACCAGGAGTCCCCGGACCCCTTGCTGTTTAGAATGGATTCCATGTCATCAACCCGAAACGAGCTGACCCGTTCTGATAATAAATGGTTAACCTCCAGGTTTCTTTATGGTCATGTCCTGAGAAAAGGACATGACATGACAGTTTTTGTGGTGATGATGATTGAAGGACAGAAATGCTCAAATCCAAAGAATCACAGGACAGCAAACAGAAATGTGTCAGTGTGCAGAAACGGGTCAGTTCAGAGGCTCCTGGCAGCTGTGTTCTCTGTCATCAACATGCATCTACAGGTGATTTCTCTGATGCATCGTTTGCTGAGCTTACTCAGAGATGTGCTTGTTGATTTAGTGAAAACATGGTGAATTTGGACTGTGTAAACGGACTCCAGGCAAAACTTCATGGCTTATTGCATCACATGATAACCGTGACTCAAAATCCCCCCCGATGAGCTATCCATCAGACAGACACACAAAGCAGTCCTCCTGCATCAGGTGGACCTGAGGAGGAGCACAGTCACAACAGGAATCTTGTTTTCTTTGGCTCAATCCGTGCCAAAGCAGCTTTTCTATCATTTTTCTGTGAGCCTAGACTTGCAAATGTCCTCACAAGATAAACAGCTGACTTGGGAATTCTTCAAATATAAAGAAAAACACAGAGACAGAGATACATTTGCGCATAAAAAGCCAATTAGTCGATTTGGGAATCCCCCCAAAATGTGCTCCATTATCTCCACACGTGTTAATATTTATGCATCAAGTGAGAAATTACACAGGCATGCAAACCAGTTCTGGATAATTCAAGCTGCTAATTTGCATGCTTCCTTGGAGTCAGGAGATGCCAATATATATTTACATAAAGACAGTTCATGGACACCGCATGAACCTGTGTTTCCTCGAGTGCAACGTGGTCAAAAAGCCTCTTTGCATATAACCAGCATCCTATCCTCGTTTTATTATCATGCACGACTCCAGTCTCTCAGGAAAACATTCATTATTCACACAGATCATGAGCCAAAGTGTCCGCTTTCCTCGTCGGGTTGCAGCGACTTGGCTTCGGATCTCGTTGGAGACAAACAAAGACACAAAAAGTGCTGCAAAAGCATCAAGACAGGAGATGCAATTACACCTCCATATGATGTGGACTAATCTGGGCTAAACACACAGCCGAGCAATGCATTGCACTCCTTAAAAGAAAAAGAAAAACCCTGCAAGAAGTTGCAACAAGCATGCATGCGTAAAGCTCTCACCTGGATGGAGGGTTGACTGCAGAAACACAGCCAGCAGGATCCAGTGGTATTCCATAGTTATTATTCCATGGGTCGCAGGAGTTGTGGAGACGTTTTGGAGACGTTCACAAGCCTTTGGAGACGCAGATATCCTCAAACATTGCTGTGCTCCTGAGGCACAAGACTGGGCCGACCAGGTAGGTGTGTGAGTTGTGTGTGTCTCTCTCTCTCTCTCTCTCTGACTGACTGTGGCGTCAACAACATGTTTATATGGAGAGCCAAGTGGTGGAGCCTATTACTCACAAAGGAGGGAGGCGTTTGAGGACCTCACCGACGCAGAGAAGACAAAGTCCAGCATCCACTCCACTTTTTTTAATTCATTGTCTTTTTCATTTGTTGTGATGAAGCATTGGAAATATTTCCAGAACACTAAGTTCTCAGTTCTAAGGGATTATCATTTTATTATTTTTTATTCTCATCAACACACACTTGACTTGAAATAGTTTAAAGACAACATGGAGACATGGAGATCACATAATGACCCTTTGTCTTTTCCCTATTTTATTATTTCATTCTCATCAACACACACTTGAAATAGTTTAAAGACAACATGGAGACATGGAGATCACATAATGACCCTTTGTCTTTTCCCTCATGAGACCACGCATGACATTTTTTTTTTTTTTTTTTTTTTGCACTCACAGGCTTCCAGAGTTGGCCTAGTTTTCCATTGGCTCATGCCAGGACTGGTGTCTGCATAATGTTGAATTAGCAATTCCTCTTTTCATTTATAATCCCGACAACAGCCAGTTTGCCCTTTAGTTATTTCCCTCGATTGCCCATAATAGACCTCATTATCTGTTGTCATCAACGATGCCACCCAAGGTGAGTGGCACAATTTATGGGAAACAATCAGGGTTTGTTTCCACTTATCCTGTCATTACTCCGCTGTTGATTTTCATTTTATACAACATTTTAACATCGCCATAGTGGTTAAACCAGTTCTTGCATCACATTTTGCACACTTGAAGGTCATTTAAGGCATTTAATCCTATTCTACTATGAAAACGCTTTAATTAAAGGTAAAAAAAAAGACTTTGCCAATTTAGTTTTGCACATCCAAAAAGTTAGCGGGACTTGAGAGAGACCGATTAAAAGAAGAATGAACAAAATCGGAGCATGAGAGGTGAAGATACCTTGACCTCTATTCCTTACTATGTCAAGCTTCAAAATCCCTGGATCCTACAACTCCCACAATGCACCTCAATAGCATATTTCATGGTTGTAGACCCTCCCTGCCTGTTAAATAAGCCACACATACAAGCAGCAACCTCCTGTGCTGAGAAATTAAGCCAGCGATGAAGTGCCCAAAACTGCAGTTCCTGAAATGGCCACTTGAGGCTCTTAAGTGTGAGTCAATCCCCATAGACCTCAATGTTAAAATGCCCAACTTTACAGCAGGAATAAACCTGTTTACAGCCTCTTTAGCTAATGTTTAATTCAAATATAAAACTCCTGTTTAATTTATATTAAGGCTTAATGTTATAATAAAGGTATCATTAAGGGCGTGGCCTCTTTGAGTGACAGCTCCACTAGCTTTGAGCTTCACACCGTCTCTTCAACACCCACATCAATATTTGATACAGTCTATTGGATCTAAACACATTTCATTTCCTTTAAATTCTCACAATAAAAGTCCCTGTTGTCATGGCTGTTTACTCTTTCTCTCTGCAGTATTAGACTTGTGATTGGCTGCTAACAAAGCTCCCTTTAATTAAGTGATAAACATTTAATCGGCTATAAATTCTTCACAATAAAAGACCCACATTATTTTGCCGCTTACCCTTCCTCCATGCAGTAAAAGTAGACTTCATTTACTGAGAATCAGCCACTAACAAAGCTAACAAGCTGCTAATTCAATGATAAACACAATTCATTTCTGGAAAAATTCTTCAGAATAAAAGTCCCTGTATTTTTGCTCCTCACTCTTCTTCCCTGCATTATTAGTAGACTTGTTTTATTGAAGAATAGCTGTTAACAAAGCTCTGTTAATTCAGTAATAAACACATTTAATTTCCTCTCAATTCTTTACACAAAGGTCCCCTGCTATTTTTACAGTTTACTCTTCCTCCCTGCAGCAATTGTAAACTTGTTATATTGAAGAAGAGTCCCTAAAGATGCTATACGCTAATTTGATGATATACAGATTTTCCTATTAATTCTTCACAATAAAAGCCCCTGTTATTTGCTTTTATTTTGAAGCAGCAACATCAGTACATGTGTTTTCATCAGCAGTACAATAACTCAGGCTGAGGCAGCAGGTCTCAGCTGTTCTCCAGGTTTTCCTCCACTCCTCTCTTCGCCCTCCTGTGGAGAAGATCTCCTTTGGGAGGAGGAAGATGATGGAGACCGATACGTTTGATAAATTGATTGTGTCCACATGCCGTCAACACCCCACTGAGATCTGAAATCAATGAGAGTCAGTCCACCTCGGCATGTGGTCTGGATGATCAGATCCCAATGCGAGCGAGATCCGATCTCATACAGACTTTACAGTTATTGCCTTCTGGTGCGATCGGAGGACAAAGTTGGCATTGAAGAGAAGAGAGTAGCCACGGCCTAAAACACAGCATGGAGGTGGTTTTTATGCATTTCTCAATTTTGTAACAGGCCTGAAAATAAACTGCAAGCCTTCAATGCCAAACTGGTAGCAGAGTTTGAAAACATATGTATTCAAAAAGTAAGAAAATATGGAAACACTGTGGTTTTATAGTAATGTTTTCCATATTTTGTCATAAATTAAAATTTGGTGTACTGCCCCTTTAAAAGCCATGTCGCCTGTATGTTTGGTCTGTGTTAAAAGAAGCTTGGTAGGCTACCCATATCTTATTTATTCTCTACCAGCTGTAACATGCACCCCTTATTTCTGCCTCCATTTCAAACACAACATTTGCATATTTTGCCTTATCTGTCGGTAAACAGATGCTGGGAGACATCAATGTTTACCTTTGGTTTGACAAACATGGCCACCGTATGCAAATTACTTTTGGGTTTGGGTGTGGTCTAAAACAAACCAAACACTGTGTGTGAGTAATGGGATACTTTTTTTGGTCAACAAATGACAACAAACTATTCTGGGGTGGCATTTCTAACCCGAGGCCACTAATGTAACTACTACTAACCCATCACTCAAAATCCCAAAATGTGGCTGGAAAACAAGGTTCAATTTAAAGGTTCATAACAAATGATACAGGTGGAGGACGCATGAAGTTTCATGTGGCGTAAAAATGTTTAGACTCTATTCGTAGCTAAACCACTATCTGGTTATTAAAGACATCATTAAAGAGAGAATATATTTTTGAATTGTTTGTCAACTAAAAGACAATTTTGCAGATCAAGAAAGTCTCAGTTTATCATAGTATCATTTCATTTGTGTGAAACTAATCAGTGAACTACATCTTTCGTCTCCCACAATGTACATCATCAACACCAACATGGCCGTTACCCTGACTTGCTATCGAGCTAGCTCCTTTGGCTAAGTTCTACACACAAATGTAACATTATCTTATCTTCTGTGTTTTAAACAGTGACTATTTTTATCAGCCCAGAAGAGAAAGAAAGAGTGAGACATTGTAGCTTCAGAGAAAGGCGTCATTCACAGCGCTTCTTAACGTGTATCGTCTTTCTAGTAACGGATTTTCACAGTCTTATACTACAACAGGATTACGACAAAATGCAACTTTCTTGATGTGCAAAATTATTTAACACCATATGTGTCAATTGTGACAGAATTCAAACAGGGTTAACTATTGTTTGTCTCTAGCCGTTGGCTACTGTACGTATTTTCTTCCGAAATAAAGTCCCACTGTGGGTCACAGAAAGGGGCGGGACATCGGCTCTCCATTCTCTTATGCTGTATTCACACCAAAGGCGAAGCAAATTTTCCCATTGCATTACACGCAGGAGTTTGACAGGATCATTTGTGTTTATTTGACTCGCTAGAGAGGGGTGGGGTTTTACCTCCATGTAGACAACGTTTCATCGATCATGGCTGAAATAACCACTATTGCTGCTTTGTATATGTTGTGGAAATCTAGTGACTGGGTTCATAACATCATCCAGAGGGGCTCTGGGAATTTTCCCAAGCTGTATTCCCTGTATTTAGCAAGCCATGCTTCAGCTGGTTTACTACAGCTGTATGAACCCAAAATAAATAATTTTGCTGCGATTTAATTGCAATAAACAGATTTAAAAAAGGTTGCCAAAATAACAACATAATGACGCCGATTTGTAAAAAGTCTGAATTCATGTTTTGTTCGTTCTCTCAACAAGACGACAAGCAAACAACTTTTAAAGAGCTTGTTTTTTTAATGTAGCTCGGATGGATTGGTGCGAGGCTATGCTAACGTTGTAGCTGCTCCATCAACACTCGAAATAACGTAATATAGGCGTAAATACGGCAGCGTCATGGTGTATAAATAAAGAGTTTCGTCCAGATGTGAGCTATATATAGATAACGCTCTGGGTGAACACAACAATATTTTCACTTTGCGTTGTTGCATGAATGTTAGTTAGAGTCTGATGGTGGCACCTTGCATGGTAGCCTGTCATCAGTGTGTGAATGGGTGAATGATATGTAATATACTACTGACTGTAAGTCGCTTTGGAGAAAAGCGTCTGCTAAATGACTGTAATGTAATGTAATGTAATGTACAGTTTGTGTATGTTTGGTCAGGAATGATACAGGTACTTGAACCACTTGACGCTGCAGGTGGTTGATTAACATATTTATTTTACACCAGACTCTTCTGACAGGGCTCCCCAGAGGAGAGTTTGAAATAACAAGTTCCTGTATTCATTAGCTGTTTTGAACCCATAAGCAGGGCTTTTTGTGGAGAAAGAAAAGCTTGTTGTAAAAATGTCTGAACACCATTAAAGATATGAACCATAAACTGAAGCCTAAATAGATTCTTACGGTCATTTAATATCTACCACAATCACTTCTCATAACGTGAGCACCACAGACGACTCTTACAGGCTCTAATGGCCTGAAACCAAACCTCTAATTTAACTTCCTCGAAGCATTAACTCCTGTAGAAGACCCATCAATTATCACACATTGATTTTTCCACTCACATAAATGACTTTCAGGATAACAGAAAATGTTTTTTTGTGATAACACGTGAGACAAAAAACTTGTTTATTTAATGGGAAAATGAAACTTAGTTGCTTGCATGGATTTATATAATGCCCAAAACAAAGCTATACTTTGTGTATTTCCTCTTTAGCCAGAGCATCTCTACCTGCAAAAACATGTTTGTAATGTGAGATTGTTATGTCTACGCTGTGATTAGATAAAATAAGCATCAGTCTTTCTTTTCGGCCTCGATAACAAAGTTTTTATTGTTTCTCTGTCCAAAACATTTCCTCTGTTAGGAATGATGAACGGACTCCAAATGCATGGCTACATTAGTCAAGTTTGCTTCAACTGGTACACAAGACAATTTTTTTAGTTATTACCTACATTTTTATTATTTATTTATATAAGTTTATGAAAAAGATATGTAATATATGTTAAAAGCAATCATATGAATATTGATTTTAGTTCAAATTCTGTCACAAAAAATGCAGAATTCAGGCTTTAATGTAGCAAAAGAAATTTGCAAGTATCTAATCATTATGAAGGACATCTAATTGATAGGAAAAACGTTGATGTCATGAGAAATGCATTTCATAATCATATACAGACAGCTGGAACTGTCTGTATATGATTATGAAACTACAAACCTGTGAAGTTTCGTGACTTCATCTGGTGGACAGACAGATAAACACCTGGCTCTGTGGTGGTTCATGCTTCAGTAGGTGTCTCCAGGTCGTCTACCATGTTGTACCCATGATGACTCACACAGATAAGGTGAAAACAATACCAACCACATGCTGTAGCTGCAGGTAAAAAAATAAAACACACATTTGTTTGTTTTTACATTTACCCTTTGCTTTTTTTCAGTCATGTGTTTTAATTAATTGTGAGTGTTGAATGAAGACATGTGGCCCCCAGGTCTGTCGGTGTTATATATTTATTCTAGGTTGGGCCCCAAGGGCACCATAACAAGGGGAGATAAATTATGGCTAGTGTAACGTCCAGTAATGAGGGGTGTCTGTAAATCCATGATTTCTTTGTTCCTACATCAACACAGTCCCTTTGCTGGACTTCATAAACCTTTCACCACCTAATACATTTCATCCTAGCATGAATCTTCACCACAGCCAGCACTGGAAGACAACGCCAACAGTTTTTCTGTTCTATGAGGTCTGTAATCAATTCAAAAAAAGCTGTTGACATTAGGTGACCGGTTGGAAATGCTGCTTGCAACTAGAGTGTAATTTGTGTTCTCTTCTAAAGTTACAAACGTGTAAAGAACGATGCTGATGTTTTCTCCTGTAATGTTGCAAAGTTATACTCAAAGAACAACGCCTTGTGAACACTAGTTCTCAACGTCTCAGTTATACATCAAAATTCAACAACACTAAAACTAGTCTTCAGGTTGAGATGGTTTTTGTGTTTGTGCAGAACCATTTATGCAACCAGTGAACAGAAGGAATCATATTTGGACTGCGTAGGAGTTATGTTAAGACGGCGTATACGGCTCTTGTAGAGACCTGTCAATCAGTGTGTAGCCCCGCCCTAAAGCATCCCCTGCTTTATGGTCTGTTTGACTCTAAATGGAGCATCATTTACTAAATGAACATCATGCTGTATTGAAGAAGACTTGAAACTAGAGATTGAGACCATAAACTCATGTTTACAATGTTTACTGAGGGAATAAATCAAGAGAGAAGTAGAGTCATTTTCTCATAGACTTCTATACAACCAGAGGAGTCGCCCCCTGGTGGACAGGAGAGAGAATGCAAGTTTTAAGACACTTCAGCATTGACCTCACTCGGCAGAACAAGAGGTTGCCGCCTGCTCCTGGCACTACATCTCTTGTCACGCACAATGTGCTTCACAAACACGGCCATTACCTTGACTTGCTAGCTAGCTAACTTTAGCCATGCACCGATGTTACGTTAACTTACCAAATGTATTTGATCCAGCTACTCTTTTTATTAACAGTTTTTGTGGTCATTTGACTAGTACTAAAGAAACAAAATGGCAATTGCTGTTAGTTGTTATGGTGACAATCAGGTCAGTTGGGTCAAAAAGGAGAAAGATGGCTGGCTAGTTAGCCACGTAACATTAGCATGTCCTTCTCCAGCGGGTAGCCCACTGTTTGGCTAATTTTATGAAACCAGTGCAGAATGGCGAAATTAGCAAGCTAGCAAACTAGCAAACTGTCCGCTAGCTAGCTAGCTTGCTAATTCCACCATGCTTAAATGCTACACTGGTTACATTAACTGAGGGAACAAAGTTGTCACACATCTAGCTGTGACAAGAGTGTGTGGATGAACATTAAGTTGTTCATTTGAATTAATTTACTGTAGGTCACTACGTAACGTAGTCGTGACAGCAAAACCTCACTTAAGTGAGTACGTGACTTGCCATAAGTTTAGTTTAGTTTATGCGAAAGTTGGCTGCTACAACGGTCCCAGTGGCAACGGTAAACATGATGGCTGCCGCTCTGACCATCTTAGATATCATCTAATTTCTACTGATGTATTACCATTTTCAATATTGTATACACACAAATAATTATGCAGACAATTCTGAAAAATGGCATGGAATTTCGGACACAGCCCAAGAGTCCAGACTATAAACTCTAAGCACAATTCCATTGTTTTTACACAATAGACAATTGACACTTTAACTTCTGTAAAGCATTAACTCTTGTAAAGACCCATCAATTATCCAACATGGATTTTGCCATTCGCATAAATGTGTTTTCAGATAACAGAATTTTTTTCCCCATGCCAACATGTGAAGACATGCGCCACAACAGCTGGCTGTTGTTGAAAGCATTTTGTCCAAAAAGCACGGCAGTTGAAAGAGAAGATTAGATCTGCTTCCGTCAAATTTCGTATTGCATGCAATGTTGAATAATAAACAAAGAAACTTACAGTTTATAGTGACTGGAGGACCATGTTGACTATTACGACGTGATGGAAACTTGGCTGTAATTGAAAACCAGATCGGAGCCAGAAGCCACACTTTGAAATGTGGGATGTATTTGCGAATCTCTTGCATGAGACAGAACTCTAAATATTGTAAAAGTTATAAAGCCAAAGAAGCCCTGGAACATCAATAAGTCCATATGTCTATTAAAGTAAGTTTATGTAACTTGCATGACAACATCAAAACCTTAAAAATATGGAGGATTTTAACACTTGTGAAGAGTTGGTGTCGAGGTGACCTTCACCAGAAAATGTTGGTTTAGAAGATTTAGAAGATTTAGAAGATTCAATGGATCTGTGTTTACAGAAAAGCACAATGCCAACGTATTATTATTGCCGACTGGGTTGGTCCTCTGCAAGCTAATGGACAAAAGCACAACCTGTACTTTTACCATAGAAATGAAGTAGGAGTTGGGCAGACATTTCTGTTTGAATCAACGCAGCTGGATGGTCAGAGCGGCGCCGTTTTTATGTGTATCGTTGCAACTAACTTCTGGATAAAACAGACGGCAAGTTGCGGACTCATTGAGCTGAGGTCTTCCAGTAACGTCTACAACGACCAGTGGATTAGTAAGGTTACGAAAGGTAGTGAGTCAGAGTAAATGAGTACAATTTAACAACTTAATGTTTTGCATTGCTATCACCAGATAAGTGACAACTTTGTTTGGCTTATCTATTATATCCTGAGTAGCATTAAAGTATTGCAGAATTTGCAAGCAAGCTAAGCTATGGCGGGCTGGTGGCCAGCGGAAGCACTGGGTCTAATGGTGGTCAAATCAATTGACCACAGAAAACAGTCAATTCTACTCCTATACTATTTCCTTGACATTTAACTTTTGACAAAAATGTAGCTTTATCTGAGCGAATAAAGTCCATAACATCTTCTAGTATTTCATCACATGCTCAGTATTGAAACCTGAGAGTCTCATTGCTCTCAAGAATGATAACAATTGATTGCAGTATTATTTTCAAGTAAAAATCATACTACTACGTACATGTAGTTTGCTCCTCATTGGACCCCTCATGGTTCCCAAGACCACAGAGTCAGAATGAGTGCTGCTTTTAAAAGAAAGAGGTCAGCATGAAAAAAGAGCTTTTATCACTTGAAATACTCCATAGTGTGAATTTTTAACTTTGCACTTCCTTCAATTTTATACATATCACATGAACTTGTTGCAATCTCTACAAACAATAATGCTTTGTTTGTTATGAGCAATAAACCTATCAACGTGATGCTAACAGACTGCAATGAACCTCTGAGAGTCACAAGAGAGGAAGTAGCAGGTCTGGCACAGAGATATTTTAATATTGTCGTACAGCGGGGAGGCCCCGGCTGTCAGTTATCACCAAGTAGACATTCAAAAACACAGTTTCCCAGAGAGGGGGGGGGGTTCTTTGTTGCTTGAGTTCAAACACATTTATGACATAGAAATGACTGGAAATTGTAGCTTTTGAGAGAGGAGACCTTTAAATCATAGCTCATTCACTTCACCAAGGCTTCTTTGATGTTTTATTTAAAACAGTTTGCTTATATATGAAACTAGACAACTCTGTACTTCCCTCCACAGCCTTTTTCTTTTGATTGGGAACAGGCAGGTGAGAAGAAACAGTGGGAATAAGCTTCAGCAACGCTCCTGCAGGATTCCTTACAGGCCTTGTTTGCTTATGCCAATATTGACATAGCCAATAAAAGCAAGGTGTAACAACCCAGGTAAGGAAAGGCTGTTGTAACCTCTGCTTCTGCAGCCCTGTTTCCACACAGCTGATCTGTATTCTTAATGTTGTTCCTAAGGGGAAACTTATTTTCTCGTGGCACTGACAGTTTTAAAAATGTGGTTGCTTTGTAAATCAAAACAAAACCAAATAACAAAAACTACTAATGTCAATTGGTTTGGTTTAGGCAACAAAACTACTTGGTGAGGTTGATTAAAAAACAAGGGAACGTCAACGTTTGTTCTCACACGAGACATACGCAGCAGTCTCCCGGATGAAAGTCCTGTTAATCCTGTTGAAAGAAAGAAACTACTTGGTTAGGTTTCTTTTATTGGTTTAATTGGCTTGACTACGTTTGTCCTGTGTTGCAGTTGTTAAAAGGTTTAAACAAGTTATTGACGTTGAAAATGTAAACAAAACACAACAAAATCGCAACAATAATACTTGGTTAGGTTTGGTAAAAAGGTATTTATTGTTACGTTATTTTAGCTATGTATGTATAATATAATAACTAAACATACTTTTGTTCTCCTGGGTGAAAGCCCTATTTTTTTTTTATCTGTGATGCAGATTTATACATTTTTATTCATATGGTTAAGATTCTAAATTAAAACAAAGTAAAAAAGCAAACAAATCTACTTTGATAAGTTAAGGCAACAAAACTACTTGGTTAGGTTTAGTAAAAAACATCATGGTTTGGCTTAAAATGACTGTTCAGAACGTTACTTAAGCTAAGTGCGTAGACTAAAATAAGTGAAAGTTAACTTTTGTTTTCACACAGGACATGAACAGCTGTCTCCTGGGTGAAAGTCCGGTGTTTGGTTAGGCTTTAAATGAAACGTTTGTTACCTTAAAAAACTAGTGAACATTAACATTTATTTTCACTAGGGACACAAACAGCCGTCTCCTGGGTGAAAGTCCTGTGTTTGTCCTGTGTCAGAATTGTTCACCATTTAAACATGTGGTTAACATTGTGAATTGAAACAAAACAAAACCCAACATGCGACAAAACTACTTGCTTAGGTTCAGGCTACATACTACTTGGGTTGGTTTGTTACGTTATTTAAGCTACAGACATAAATCAAAATGAGTGAACGTTAACATTTGGCTTCCCACGGGACTTCAGTCTCATGGGTGAAAGTCCTGTGTTGGTCACATGGTTGACGTTGTAAATTGAAACAAAACTGAACAAAAAACAAAGTACTTGGTTAGTTGTTGTTTTTTTAAAACATCATGGTTTGATCTTGAATGACTTCTTTGTTATGTAATTTAAGCCATTTATCTGGCACAAAATATATTTTTCCTTGATATGCAATTCACAAGGCAGCTACGTTGTAACGGGACCCTGATTTGTAGGAGACAGGTCTGTGTTGAACCATGAAAACCAATGTTAGGACATTGTTTTAAAATGTGTTATTTGGCCTACAAACAAAATAAATTATTACCTACTGTATTTCCATCATCAGTGTTCATTAAAGGCAGTAACCTGCGTGCTATTTCGCCGTCTGTTGCAGTTTAGACTCAGAGCTGCAGTAGAAGGCTCTGGGATCTCATGTTGCTTAATCAATGTTAAATTTAAAGCAGGTGTTGTCCAGCGTCCCTTGATCTGCTTGTCTTAGTTTGACAGGGTAACTTGAGGCTACCAACTTTTTAATAGTTCGATTTTCTTGAAGAAAACACAGAACTCTTCCTGGAATATATCAAGTAATTGCAGTCCTGTAAAAAAAATATAGAGCATTTGGAAAACGTGTGTTTGGGAGGGGAGTTAATCGGTTTGTGCATCATGGAAGGTTTGGGAGTCACTCAGAGGATTAGACAGATTTTTGGAGACCGCAGCATACAGTCAAACTAGATAACTTAATTATAAACATATTTTAAGTTTTCTTCTTTTTTTTTTTAACACACCCACACATATGAATCAAATTAATTTTCACTAGTTTCTACTTACTACAAGAGCCTGTGGTCCATATTTTGATATGTTCACACCCTCCTCCCAGAACACAAAGACTAACGAAGTGTAGAAAAATACCAAGAAATCAGATCTACGGTAATCATCCACAGTGGTTTGCCGCCAGGCTGTGACGAACAGCTGTTTGCGTAACAAGTTGTCTAAAAAATGATCTGACTCTAAGTCGTTTTTACAGAAACAGTTTTTGCATTTACATTTTTTCTCATAGAAATGATGTTCTATTATATCCTGCTTGCTGCAAACAAGTTCCTCCTTGCTGGGTGGGTTCTGTTGAATGAAGTAATGCTTTCACGGATGCAATTTAGTTTTAGACATTACAGTTCACAAATTACAGCGTAATTATTAGGTACAATAAAACACTGCATTATGCACAACAAAAGAGGTTTGAGGGCGTAACAACTTTGTGTTGGAGAGACACACTGGTTACTTACTTAATTACAGTGGTGACTTTCACATGACATAATTTATGGTATTATATATTCTATGATGTACTTTTAAAAAATATTGTTGTCGTGTATCTTAAATACAACAAATGACATGTCAGTCCTGTGTTTTTTATTCATTTGTCCCTGTACTTCTTCCATTTACTTTACCAGCAAGTATATTTGAATGATAAGATAGGATAAAAACTTTTTTCCCAGGAGAAATTTCTTTGAAGCATTTGCAATACAAAGTGGAAGGAGTGCATATAAAAATGACAATAAAAAATCTGAGATATCCCAAATATTTACATATACATATGTCAATATGTATATGTAAATATACAATTGTACAATTGTTAACCAATGCATATTGACATGGATTATAAAAATACAATCAGGTAACAGTATGGATCCTAAAAAAACAAACGAGTTACAGGTAACGATCTTAAAAATATTATCACGTTCACGGTAAAAATACAAACAGGTCAACGATATTAATCCTAAGAATTTAAACAGGTTTACCATATCGAGGATACAAATATTATCAAGTTCATGATATAGATCATAAAAAAACAAACGGGTTGAAAGGGATCATAAAAATATAATCAGGTTATGGATCTGTATGGCTGGGGTTGTACGTAAATATAAATGTGCAGTCTCTACCTATTTCAAACAACAGATGGATGCACTTTAGATCTCTATTGATCTCTATAGCCCGCAGTGTAAAGATTAGCATAGCACGAGATGTGTTAATATTGGCTGTGGTCGGACAAGAAAACAAAATCACGAGTTCTCCAAAATGGTTTGTTTTTCTTTCTCTGTCATCATTCTGAACTCCTTTAATCATCTTTCACTTAGAATGAAATTAAATGATGACTACTTAGCCTGAATGATGTTACACTATGTTGACTACTAGACTTCCGACACACTCAAACTGCTGGAAAATGAAAATCACCACACAGAGGTCTGTGTGGTGATTTTCATCCACTGTAGCTAAACCATTTTTCATCGCTTCGGGGTATCTGCAGTTTATCAATGCAGCTCTGCAAGTCATGGCAGCTTTTCCTCTCATATCTCATAAATTTATTGCTGCTCATATGGACAGACAACTCAGATTCAGCAGCTATGACAGAGGAATCGACAGCCTGCTAATCAATCGTTCTGCTCCACACATGGAGTTGAGTTGTGTGTTCTGTGTTTTGAACGCTCAACAGTATGATGTGTTTTGTTCAAACCAAACGCTTTAACAATGAGTGCTCAACGCTCTGCAACTTAGAAAACATGTTCAAATAGACAAAACAAAAACATTTAAAGAAATACCTTAGCATTTACAAAATAACACTGCAAGGAGTTAAAACTTGTCGCAGAAAACACCATGGAAAATAGACTTGAGGCGCCTTACTGTATCTTTATTTAAAGTGCGTTTCTGTATATCTTGTGTTTTCTGTTTTTGTTTGTGTTTTCTTACTTTCCAGCGCATTTCTGTATTTGGTTGTGTTTCATTTTTTTGTGTTTTTTTTACATTTGTTGTGTTTACTGTATTTGTTGTGTTTTCTGTATTTTGTCATGTTTTCTATATTTGTTTGTGTTTTCTGTATTTGTTGTCTTTGTTATGTTTTCTGTATTTCCAGTGCATTTCGGTATTTATTGTATTTTCTGTATTTGTTATGTTTTCCGTATTTGTAGCACTTTCCTGTATTTCTGCTGTTTTCTGTGGTTGTGTTTTTTGTTTTTGCAGTGTTTCTCTATTTTTGGCTGTGTTTTCTGTATTTCTAGAACTTTTCTGTTAATTGTGATAGTGTTTTTTCTGTGGTTGCGTGTCCTGTATTTGTAGAGCGTTGGGGCAGCGATATCCTGAGGGGAGTCTGTGGTAAACAACTATCACAGCGACAGTAAATTCTTTGTTAAACTCAGGCAACAACTTGTTTTTTTCACTTCAACTAGTCATAAAATATATTAGTTTTCACAATTAAATGCATTCCTGCATTAAATAACCAAGATAGTGTCACTCTCTACCCATAACCACGAGTTTAGAGTAGTTCACTTTACATGGTGCTCCTTTCTTGTTAGAAAAACATTGCCGATGAGGACAAGGTGTTGTCTGTGCTGAATCAGTAACGCTGCAGCTGTATTGACTCTGCAGGATTACAACCATCTCCACTAAGATGAAGCAGAATTTGAATATGTTCGCTTCAACACATTTAGGGAATGTGGTGTCAATTCCTTTTAAAAACAGTTCTGGGAGACAAATGCACTTTGGTGGCTTTAGAGAGTTTATTTCTGTCAGTCTGGCATAAGAAAGGAGTATATGTTCCCCACTTGGCCTGAGGCTCCTACAGTTTGCCAACACAGCCCACTGTCACTGGTCACATGAATGGAAGGGTGTTATCCTCAGGCCAGGGCCAGAAGTCAAAAAGCACATGACTACTACATCGGCTCAGTAGCACATGCATCTACACAGACAAGCACACACATCAAAGCAAACACACACAGAAAACCTCAAGATACAAAAACTGTTTTTAATGCAAAAAAAAAAAAACAAGCCACATGCACTTTGCTTTGAGTAAACATCGAACCTTCCAGGAAGCACCGAGGCGCAGTGTTCCAGATGCAATGAAATAAAGAGATGAGTAAGGGGGGGGGGGAGTTAAGTGGAAGTTAAAAAAGAAAACAATCACTGTGCAGAATCTAGATCCATGTGGGTGTCTCGAGAAGAGGCGGAGGAGGAGGAGAAGTTGGGAGGGGGGGGGGTGATGCAGACTCCGTGGGTGTTGTTGGTGGATGTTTGGAAGAAGCGTTCAGAAACTGATCATCTCTTCAACACATTCTGGCTCAGAGGAAAAGAGTCGGCCGGAGAATTATTCCTCTGATGGAGCAAATTGGGGGAAACGCTTCTCGTCTTTTTAGTACCAACTGAGCGTAGTCATTCTGTAACGCGAGGCGGACATTAATGTTTAAACACACTATGTGCCGGAGTGGTGTAGGCGACGGTGGAACTGAATAGCTGGGTGTCCGGTGTCCCTCAACAATCACCGCCGTAGTCCAAGACCAAGTGGTGCTTGTCAAACCTGAACCGTCAAAAGACTTCTCTTTTCAAATGAAGCTCCCTGTCGTGGATAATTAATATGATGTTGAAATCTACAGTCGCGTGTGCAGTGTCTGTAGTGGGTGGGAGCTATAAAAGCCTCAAAATGGCTCCTAAATGGATGTTTTATGGAACAATTTGGAAAATATATGCTTGCAAAATCAGAAAAAAAGTGTGTGATGAATGGAAAAACATGCTTTTAAAGTAATATTTCAGCCATTATCCCTGAATAGACAAACTAATCAAAGACAGAGACAGTGTTTGTGCGTTGACAGATGACATGACCTCTTAAATACCAACATTTACATCAGTGTGTCGCACGAAAGATACAAGATAAAAGTCTGTGTGAGAACAAATTCTGTTTTTATTTTTAGATCTTTCTTGTACTCCAGATGATATTTAATAGCTGATTATTGAAGATAGAACATCTACAACTCTCTCAGCTACAGTAAATAAAAAGGAAATTGTGATGTTGGCTTAGTAACTTAAAAGACTAAATACAAAAGGAAGCCTTAAAAGCGGCGGATTCCTGTACTGTCCCCGCCTGCAGTGCTCTCATATGATTCCTGAGAGCGATCCGTCCTCACAGTCATGAGTTAGCATGTTTTCCTGGCTTGCAGCAAGTTTCCCAACAACAAGGTCGGCCTATGTGATCGCAGCTACAAATTAGAGATAGAGATCAGTTGGTTTCTGGTCTTCCTGCTGCATATATATAGTATATATATATATATATACACATATCTGTGACTATTTACTGTTTATTTTCCCATCATTGTGTGACAAATCAACGGCAGTATATCTTCCAGAGATGGTGTTTTAATCTGGATATGATGCCCTTCAGTTAAATGAAAAAAAAACGACAACAACCTGGGAAGAGCATGCCGGTCCATCAGACGAAAAAAAAAAAAAAACAAGCTTGAAATGGGACACCGGGCCTTCGAGGACCAGGAGACAAATCTATTTTACAGCAGATCGGTCCAAACCCCTCGACCATAACTCATGGAACGACGCTCCCAGAGGAGCGCCGGGTGGAGACCACACGGACGGCAGACGGGGGGCGTCGAGTTTCACGAAGGAGACTGATGTTACGTATCAAACAAACCAAAGGGATCGCTAATCCAATTGTCTCACACTCACTCGTGCCGCCAAATATATCAAAATCAGATTGCCTCTCACTCTTGCAAAGTAAAACATGATGCAATCAAATCCCCCCAACCCCTTCATATCTCTCCCCCATGACTTATGATCTGACACGGGCCCTCGCCGAGTCTTTCCACATTGTTAAAAGATCTTTATTTGTCGTTGCAAATCAAATCTTGGTAGCTCGGTTTCTCAAAGCGTTTTAGTAGATGTTCCACTTGTGCTCTGTTTGTAATATATTTTGCCCTCCATTTTTGGTGAAACAAAGAAATGAATTGTTCCTGTGTGAAGGCAGGGTCAACTAGAATCCAATCATATGATGTGTTACGTTTTTAGCTGTGTGCTAACTTGTTTTTGCACTCCGGGTTTGTTTGAGTGCAAAGTACTCCTCTCCAACAGACCAACAAACCTCTGCAGGGCTCTAATTGTTCTCCTCAATCCTGAGAAATGAGAGCAACAGCGTGAAGTGTATCAGCAGCGAAACAAATCACTTCATAAATACACAAGCGTTGACTCAGTTGTTTGTGTGTGGCTTTGTCTCCCTCCTTCCCACAAGATCCTTATCTGTTCACATTAGCACGTTTGTCAGATTAGGCTTTTCTTTAACCTTATCTAAGTGTGTGTGTGTGTGTGTGTGTGTGTGTGTGTGTGTGTGTGTGCGTGTGTGTGTGTGTGTGTGTGGCAATGTCAGTTGGTCCAGACTGAAATATGTCAACTGTTAGATGGATTGCTGTGAAATGGTGGAGCAGACATTCGTGGTCCCCAGAGGATGAATTGTAAATATTCTTTTCTATTTTGTAAAATATGTCAACCTCTACGATTGTTTTCGTACTGGAGATTGATTTTATGGTGCGTTCACAGCAACAGATGAACTTGTTTTACTCTGTTTCCATCTTCAGTCTGACTACTTTTACATCAACACTTATATTCCACAATATTCCATATTTGACATGGCTCATGTAAACATCATATTCCGTGTAGATATTCCGGATTAGGCCTTATTCCGAATGGAGTTTTTTAAGATTAAGACACGTGTGATATGTTGATGTTCTTCAGGTTTTAGGATCATTCTTTGTTCATGTATACAGCTCATTCACTATATGAGTCTCTATAGAGGTTTCTACGTCTCCTTCCTGTTTACCAGCAGCTCTGTGCGTTGAACACAAACCAACTAGCCAACAGTAAAGTAGTGTAAAGCTGGAGTAGAGATGCATGTCCAGAAGAACAGAAGGAGAAACACTCCTACTGTTAAACATCATGAAGGACTTGGACATCAACAGGTTTTTAGGATACGAACAAATATCTCAACGCCGACCTCTTAGAGAAGGTGTTTGAAGGAATGAAAGAGGGAGGCTGAGGTCACACGGACCAACAAGTCCTCCACCTCTGGAACACTTTGATAAAAACAAACAGATGCTGACTGAAAGAAGCAAAAATGGGACAAGAGGCACCTGTTCCACGTGATAAATGACGTGTTATGACATGGACCCGTCCAAACACAGAAGAGAACGCCGTCGACGTAGGATTCACTGACCCCGCTGATGAGGATGAGGTCGTTCAACGTAAATCTTAATATGCATGGCTGCATGTAAAAGGGAATTAGTGGAATATTCATTTTCACTAGCCATGAAAACTGGTTACTAGGAATATTGTTTTTTTCAGAATAAGGGCCAAAAACTGAATATTTGCTGCTTTGGTATACTACACGCTTTTCTTTTTTGCTTTTGTTCGTATAGTATGTTTATTCTCAAAAGCACAAAGAACACAATGCTACACTGTAAATGCTATTTTCCATTTCCCCTCCTAAAGTTCCTACCTCCAAATCCCCCCTATTTGCTTCTCTTTGAGCTGAAACTGACCCTTCAATGTGTCAATGTATGTTTCTATCTCATCAGATACCCTGGAAAGACATTTCCATAAATGGAACCGTTCTGCCAAAACCACAGTTATTTTACTGTTGTACATTGGACCACAACACTTTGCATGCACATCTCATGTTCAGCAAAGTTACACTGGGCCATTTGTTATCATGGTGAGGGGGAACTTTCATCCATTTCCGTGTAACTTTTCTGGAGAAAACAAAGCTTCCTTATGTGGTCGTTCTGGGCTGATTTGTTTCATTTCAAATACAAATAATACTTTTGATATATTAACATGTTTTACAGCATTTGCTCCGTTCGCAGGCCCCTGTTGAAACTTGTCCCCAAGCTCTGGAGATTAATTTAAGAAAAGCCTCTGTATTCAACCTTCAACTGTCAGTTCCTTATCGAGGTGATGTGTTTACGAGCAGCCTCGAGCACATCTCTACCAACTATCACAACTTGTTCGCCCAGTACCACCTCCTCCGTAGGCTCCCCTGGGCTCAGGGTTTGGAGGAGGTATTGATCCGTCTTTGTAGTAGCACCGGGTTTCCCTCAAGGGTTCAACACTTTGGGCAAACAGAAGATTAAAATAAAAATTGGAAAAACCAGTTGAATACGAATAAGTTAGTAAAACAAATAAGAGAAAAGTTAATGTTCAAGTTGTATAACTGTGCTAAGTTGTGGGTAAAGTCATAAAATAAAACTATAGGAGTGATAAAAGAAGTGAACAATTGATTGTAAAGTCTTCCAGTTAAAGTCTACTTTAAACGGCATGTAAACAAACTTTTACTACATTAAAGCCCCACAGAGAAGACCTTATGATGTGGTTTCAGATGTAGGTGTGCACAGCTGTGGCCTAACGGATGCATCATAAACTGTATAATCTCCTTTGACACACCTTTAGGTTTTACTCTGATCAATGTTAAAGATGGTATTAGCGTCCACGCACTCCTGCAGGCTCAGATCATTAGTTGCACTTCTACATCATCCCGGTTTCCTCTTCTCCCACTTCATCTCCCACACCTGAATGCACCAAGCATTATCTGGACTCTGCCTCCCTATGGTGGGAGGAAACAGCAACAACAGGTCATCTCTCTCACTATTTTCTTTAGAATCTAAAGAAAACAGTGACCATCTAAAGTTTAGATGGTTAAATAAAATCTACAGCTTCAGCCCGTCAGCGACAATGAGAAACCGGAGCAGAATATTAGCATTAAAATTAATAATTAGTAATTGGCAGGAGGTTGGCGAGATTGTTGCCCTCTCAAGGATGTGTTTCAGACTGCATTTGTACCAGTGGGACAGCTTACTTTACAAATTTAGTCAAAGAATATAGAAATATCATTTTTAAATGTAATATAAGTGTGGTTGTTTATGCACATAATATGTTGTTTGCTGTTATGGGAAGTGAGTTTGTACATTTACTCAAATATTCTACCCAATTACAAGTTTGAGGTACTTTTACTTTTAAATTTTTCCATTTTATGCAACTTTATAGTACATTTCATAGTAATGAAACACTTTATAGTACATTTCATAGTAATGAAACACTTTATAGTACATTTCAGAGGGAAAAAATAACATTTATTGTTTATTTTACTACTTTTGTCTGTTCGCATCTGTAGATTTCTTCTAAATTCACCAAAATGTATCATAAGATAATGCCTAATTTGCATATTTAAACATAACATTTTAGAAAACTTTTAATACAAAAAATAATTGTCTTAATGTCAGTAATCAACTGGATAAGTTTCATGTTGATATCTATTAGTTAATACGTTAATACGTCAACAAAATGAAACAATATTTTTGAGTATGGCTTTGGACTTTGGCTTTTTCCAAAGTTCCTGTTTTGGAAAGATATGCAAATTAGCACATATTTGATAAGATAAAACCTAATTTGCTTATTTAAACACAAAAAGAATCCAACATTTCATAGCAAAAGCAAATGTTGAAAAAAAGTCTAAGAAATGAATGCAGCTTTGTTTCTTCTTTCTTGCCTCAATTATTTATCACAAGACAGGAAAGCAGGACTTTTACTTGTAATTAAGTATTTAATATTTTAGTACTTTTCTTTTATCTACAGTTAATGGTCTGTGTTTTTCTCCCTCACACCACTGGTCATGTGTGTGTGACGCTGCCCAAAGGCACTTCCTCTTCCAGTCTGGTATTATTCATAATGATGGTTTTTTTATCAGCATGTTATTTTGCCAAATATATAAAGAGTCTCACTGTTCTTGTCCAGGAATGCTGCATCTTCTGTTGCATCTAATAACCTCCTGGACTAAAATGTACAGTACCAATCTTTATTTGGCCCCCCCACAGACACCCCTATAATAAGGGTTCTACCCAAAGAGCGGATGTTCTACATCTCTGAAGAATCTATTTTGGAAGAAAGTGGTTTTCAACGATTCTTTGTATATAAGAAGTGGACACTTGTCATGATGTCACCCATTGGTTTGTGGACTTCCAGTTTTATAGCCTCGAGTTCTGCTCTGCTTTATGGCCTATTTGACTCTAAATGGAGCATCATTTACTAAATGTAGTAGGAGACATTGCTCCTCTCTGTTCTGGAGGAGTAACCCTATAGCTCCATGTTTTAATCAGACGTCAAAAAGTGTAGCCGATGCGGAAGCGTCTTAAAACCTGCATTCTCTCTCCTGTCCACCAGGGGGCGACTCCTCTGGTTGTATAGAAGTCTATGAGAAAATGACTCTACTTCTCTCTTGATTTATTCCCTCAGTAAACATTGTAAACATGAGTTTATGGTCTCAATCTCTAGTTTCAAGTCTTCTTCAATACAGCATGATGTTCATTTAGTAAATGATGCTCCATTTAGAGTCAAACAGACCATAAAGCAGGGTATGCTGTAGGGCGGGGCTACACACTGATTGACAGGTCTCTACCTTCGTTCACTGGTTGCAAAAAACCAAGATGGTGATGGCCAAAACGCTGAATTCCAGGATCTACAAACCAATTTGCACTACTTTTTGGACATGTAAAACTATCTTTTGAAATGACAAACATCATATGAGTAATTCATGACACAAATCAAACGGGATGAAGAAGGTTTTTGTCCCTCGTTGTTGACTACAGTACTTTTTTAAATAAGGTATGATGTTGTTCCATCGGAAAGGGGCGGGACTTCGCCTCTGTGAGAGTGACACCTGATAAATCTGTTATTATTACTCATGTTGTTTCTGTTCGTTTGTTTCATACTTTAAAAACCACAGAGAGCCTGTTATTCTTTTTTTACATTATAAATCATTTATTGAAATATAAATCATCTGAATGTACATGATGTAACATATTGAAACATAGTAATAAATCATCATATTGGGTGTGATTACCTATTATTACAGATACTGTACCGTCATCAACACGTCGCTCACCCGCCGGCACAAACATTCACATCCACGCGGGTTTATTACACATCTAGAGCCAAAGCAGGACCTTTCTGTAGTACTTCTTTCTTTCTTTTTTCTTTTTTCTGCAACATCCAAAACAAAATAGAGGAAAAAACGAGGAAAAGTGCGACAACTGATTGCAGATTATATCACAGTCAACAGGAAGAGGCAGTGGCACAGCTGGTACAGTAGCTGGAGGATAAGAAAGGATTACACAGAGTCTACACATAAACTGATGTATAACATCGACGTGAACCTCTAGTCCATCTAGTGTCTGAGTTTAACTAGAACCTTCTAATGGAGAGCTGCAGGAATGAGGAAATGAGTCGGCATTTTTACACTTCCAGTTCCCTGGTCTAAAGACAATGTGTTTTTTGAATGTCTGAAGTAAGGTTTGTGTTTAACACAAGCTGAAGAGATTCTAACGTTTTGTTCTACGATATAAAATAGGTCAGTTAATACCCCTCTGGTGAATTTAGAAGCTTTTACGTGTCTTAAAATGAGTCTGAATGAGACGACTAAACGCCAACACTAGACGTCCTTTAGCTTATTGGCGGAGACGTGAAGTCATGTGACGGGTGGAGTTCCTCTGGTTGTATAGAAGTCTATGAGAAAATGACTCTACTTCTCTCTTGATTTATTCCCTCAGTAAACATTGTAAACATGAGTTTATGGTCTCAATCTCTAGTTTCAAGTCTTCTTCAATACAGCATGATGTTCATTTAGTAAATGATGCTCCATTTAGAGTCAAACAGACCATAAAGCAGGGGATGCTTTAGGGCGTTAAGTCCAAATATGGTCACTTCTGTTCACTGGTTGTAAAAAAACAAGATGGCGACGGACATAAAGCCAAACTTGACCCTTCAAAACGGCAGTCCACAAATCATGACGACTACGTCCACTTCATATTTACAGTATTTGTTTTATAGCCTAACGCTTTTTAATTCTGCTGATTGTATTTACGCTTCAAGAATCATAAAAGTGGTGTTGATTTGTGAAGATTATCTTGATGAACAAACATGTATCATAAATGTTTGTTTGCCACAGAGGTCATTTTCTGTAATAAACTAAAATCCAATAAAATAATCTCTTTGTCTTTTTGTCGAGGGAACCAGTGTGTTGCTGACACGTCATCGCTGCGACACTTTAAAGACGTCAGACCTCAGATCAAATATGAGACCGGAGGACTGAACCTGCTGCTCAAGCTCTTGGATATAAAGAACTTTTTGCCGTGTTTGCTGACATGATGAACTTGATTTCTCTTTCATCTCTTTCATTTCCTCATTTTTGTTGTAGCTTAAATGATTACTATCCATATCAAACATTAAAAACATGATAAAATATGAATATTTCTAATCCGCAAATATCTTCAAAGACTATATGCTGTCCATTATATGACGGTAAATTTGATTCCTATTGGAGGAAAATGTGTTATAATTGCTTTGTTGCCATGGATTCATCAGAAGCCTTGGCTCCATTGAGGGTGCAGAAGCTTGATATGTGCTTACATAAAATAACTGTTATCCCAATAACTCTCTCTTATATAAAAAACAACAACTCTGGAGCTATTTACAATACAATCACACTTCGTTTTTTGTTTCTCTTCAAAGCCCACGTGACACATGTGACTGAAGTCTGCAGGGTTGACATTTGGGAACATAATTCTTTTCTATTTGGGGCGACATAAAAGCTCTATTCTCAAAAACCACGGTATTCACAAATAACACACGTTTACACAATGATGAAGTACAAAAATAAATTTTGAATTACCGCACGTGTTCCGCTATTAAAAAAAACAGTATATGGTCGCATCGTACGCCAAAAAACAAAGTCCAGATTTTGTGCTTTTAAATCTGAGTATTGCTACTGATTGTGCCAGCATCAGGTGCTTCTTCTCTTGCAGCAGGTGAGTGTGAAGTGAGTTTACCTGCCAATGCTGTTGCTAGTATTGGACTCCTTTAGTCTAGTGCATCTGTAGTGGTTAAATATACATATATATGTATCATATGTATGATATCCTGTGGCGTTGAGTTCGTCCCTTCTTGCTTATATTGCTGTTAAAAGAATGCCCGATAGAATAAAGCTCTGCAAATTATAAAAAAAAGGTCTTTTAAAGTCCGACACGCAGGCTCGCTGGTTCTTTGAGTTCCTTAAAGTGTCACGTTCTCTTTGACGCTCAGTCACTCCTCCAGCCCAACAGGGGGCAGCGTCCAGGGAGAAGTGAGGGCCGTAGAGTCACCGCATCCAGACGGGGAAGTGGTTTTTGTTCTGTCCTCTGAATGGGCGGTCCAGGAAGAGGAGGAGGAGGAGCAAAGGGTAGACAGCCAGAGTCTTTGGTTTTTCCTCTGTAGTTTCCTGCGTCCTCACAGCCCCCCCTCGATGTTTCTGATCTACAGACGGGGCGCTCGTCACAGGAAGCTGTCCTCCCCCAGGTCACTGCAGTCCAGACACATCTCGTCCAGCAGCGTGATGTCCTCCAGAGTCTCACCCTCGCGCTTTGCATAGGTGGAGCTGCTGGAGCCCGTCTCGATGGCGCTCTCCTCGGACGTCTGAGATCTGCAGAGGACACGAAGAACACAAGTTAGCGTTGATAAGTGGAATACCACGTGGAGCTCAGGGTGGAAACCTCCAGGTCTGAAAAAGTGAAGCCAATGTGCATTCTCTCTAATGTCCACCAGGACAACGAGAAGTGCAGCACAGAAGTGATTTCTAAAAGGTGGTGCATAACACACTGATTATCAAGATGCCTCTTCCTCAAAACAGTTTTAGTTCCTCTTCATCGCTTCCTCCAGTAGAATTGGATCAAAATATCTGTTCGAATTGCCCCATAAATGACATTCGCACCTGTAAAATGAAGTTGACTCGACATATCTGTATATCTAGGTGTAAGCTCTTGCAAAATGACTCATTAAGATGTCATTTTTGATTGCTAATTATCAATTACCCGTTTTTAAAAGGGATATTTACGGTCCTTGATTATGATTGGCTGAACCATGTTCAAACCTGTTTTAAAATGCTCATAACAAAACTATATACTTATAACAAAACGTCAGATTTTATTGTACACTTTGATTTACAAGTTGACCTCAGCGTGGATACGTGACTGGAAGCAGGCGGCAACCACTGGGTCTGAAAAGTGAAGCCAAAGCTTCATGTGTTAAAGCTGCATTCTCTCTCCTGTCCATCAGGGGGCGACTCCTCTGGTTGTATAGAAGTCTATGAGAAAATGACTCTACTTCTCTCTTGATTTATTCCCTCAGTAAACATCGTAAACATGAGGTGATGGTCTCACTCTCTCGTGGAGGTAAATGTTTGTGTTTACCCGTGTCGGTTCCTCTTTCCATACTCGTCGTCAGAGACGGGGTCCAGGTCTGGGAGGGGGATGATGTATCCGCTGTCGGAGCTCAGCCGCTGCTCGTCGAAGCCGCTCTCCCGGTCCTTCAGCTTGCTCGGGTTCTTGTAGGCGATGCCGATGTAGGCGTCGTCGTTCTCCACGCACACCCGGGTCACAGCCGGGTGGTCGCTCTTCAGGAACTGGTGGTTCACCCTCTCGTAATGCTGCGTAAGAAAACAGACGGACACGTAGGAGGTCAATGCAGAGCACAGGATCACTAAAGCTCTCAGTGACGCCTCAGGAGAACCGAGGTATGAGGGTGTGATCGCTGGTTGTGCTACCAGCTGGATGGTGCTGCCAGCTGGATGGTGCGATTACTCCCTCCCCCCCGGGCCGTTAAAACGCTGCGAAGGAGGCAGAGGTACGACTGTTTTGATGTGCCATGTGTGACGTGGAGCTTAATGGGGTAATTAAGGTTGGGTGGTGGAGGCGAGAACCGGAGTGCTGCGTCATTACCCGCTCTGACATCCAGCTGCTCTCTAATCACTTGTTAGCTTCACAGACACACAGAGAGGCCACAGAAACACCCATAATGCACTCTGGGAGGAAGTGGAAGGGGGCTTTTAAGTGAGATACTTTTTTTAAACCTGCACTTTGCTCGGCAACACGACTCGAAGCAAAAGCGCTTGGAGAGGAGTCAATCATCAGCATGGAAACGTCAAGAAGAAAGAGAGGAACAGAATGTGCGAGGTCCAAGCATAAGGTCAAGAATGAGAGGTGGTGAAGTTAGAAAAACAGGTGTTAGGACTCCAAAGAGGTCAGGGGGAGGCTCACCCTCTTGTAGCTGGAGGGCAGCAGAGAAGAAACAGATTCACTCAGACCCAGGAACGTAGGCCTCTTCTCCTGCTCGCTGTTCCAGCACTTCATCATCATCTCATACCTGAGAGAAACACAGGCGATGTTACCTTTGAGAACTCTGTCCTGTAGCTTGTAATTTTGCCGTGAATCACGTTATGCAATGTACATCACAGATCAGAATCAAACTGTTCTGAGTTCAACACATCTGACATGATGATAGCGATCACGTACACGTCATCAGGCGCATGCTCCGGCTTGGCCATCCTGTATCCGCTCTTGATCTTGTTGTAGAAGCTTGAATCCACGACCATGCCCGGGTATGGGGTTCCACCTTCAGAACAACAAGAAACAAAACAGATTCTCATCATCCAACTCCAAACTCAAGGGTTTATTTTCTCCAACGGATGCTTTCCGGTGGCTCACCTAAGGAGAATATCTCCCAGAGCAGGATGCCGTACGACCAGACGTCACTCAGAGTGGTGTACATGTTGTCAAAAATACTCTCTGGCGCCATCCACTTCACTGGCAGGAAAGTCTGCGGGACCACGGAGAGCAAATGTTCAGTATCGCTTGCAAAAAGCAGTTATGGATAAAGAGTGATGAAGCTGTGTTCGAGGTGAGACTTACACTCCCTTTGGAGACGTAGTTGTTGTCGTGCATGATGTCTCGGGCCAGTCCGAAGTCGCAGATCTTCACTATCTTGCCCTGAGAGAGGAGGACGTTCCTGGCGGCGAGGTCCCGATGAACACACTACAAAAAGAAAAGAAGGAGGAAGCAGAAAGGTGAACAGAAGCTCATTACATCACACACAGTTGTTTTTCAACCCTCGTTTCCCAAAGCAACTCATTTTCGCTCCCACAGCTACCGACTGCATCTATTTCTGTAAGTGTTTCATTTCAGCCGAGTTCATTTTTTAATGTCGTTTCATTTTGCTTTATAAAGCGCGGCCTTTGTGTAAACATGCCAGTTGGAGGGATGGCTGCCACCGCCGGATATTTAGGGATAATAACTATGAAGCTGAGTGAATGGCTCCTGGCTGCAGCGGGTCCCTGCCCGGTAATTCTAGCCCTGGCTGTGCTGCTACTATATTCAGCCCCTGGCGGCTCTCCTGAGTGGGCTCAGCAGCCTTCACTAGACCGCTTATCGCCCAACGGCCTCATTCACCCTCTGGCCTGAACCGCTGTCACCATATAGGACAGAATCCACCACCAGCGGGAAGCAGGAATGTGAGGCTGCAGGACCTAAAGCCATGGACGGATTACTGACAGGCCCAGAGGCCCAACAGGTAAGGAGGCCCCCTGGGCTTGAGTCTGTCTGAAGTTACTGCTAATATTACTTGCTGGGAAGTCACAAAGAGACATAAAACTACCAAAAATAAATGCAAAACGACCAAAAAGAGTCACAACCGGACCATAACGAGACACAAAATGGCCAAGACAAGATGCAAAAAGACTACAAAAAGATGCAAAACAAACACAGAGACATGAAATTACCAAATAAAGATGCAAACGGTCCAAAAAGAGAAGCTAAACTGCTGAAAAAGGACGCAAAACAACTACAAAAAGATGCCAAACGACTATAAGGAGATGAAAAAAGACGAAGACGAGACACAAAATACCAAAACAAGATGCAAAGGACCAAAAAGAGACGCAAAACAATAACAAAGAGATGCAAAACAGCTAAAAAGAGACACCGAACAACTACAAAATGATGCAGAATGACTGGAAAGAAATGGAAAAAGGACCAAAAGAAAGAAGAACGTCTACAAAGAGATGCAAAACAACCAATAATATGTCCCTTTGAATCTGTTTCTCTTGGCCTCCCTATGTAGGAGTGGTGGGGGCCCTTCACATGTCGGTGCCAAAGGGGCCCATTGTCTCATAATGTGTTTAGAAAAACAATATGTTTGCATTCATTGCCTCTGTGTGGACAAAACGTACATTCTTGGAAGCCAGGAACTCCATTCCTTTGGCCACCTGGTAGGTGAAACTGAGCAGATCGGTGGTGCTGAGGCCCTCGTTCATGTCCTCTGACAGCAGGTCGTCCATCTCGTCCTCTGATTTAAGAAAACACACAAAAACACAGAGAAAAACAGCCATGAGTATACGTTCATCACGTAAATATAGCACTGGCTGCTCAATCCTGGCTCCTGACTAATGGCAGGGAGAAACTGGGCATTATTATGCGTCCTGCTACAATTATCCTCTCCATGTAATTACAGGGCCGTACCAGGAACTAAATTCTGACAAGGGTGTACCCCTTAAACCAACGCTGAAGCTGAGCCAGTACACACCAGTAGCTGTGAGGGTGAACAGTGTGTGTGTGTGTGTGTGTGTGTACCTTTCTGAGAGGGCGGGTGGTCGTACTCAGACGTCTGGATGTCAGAGTACTTGGAGGGACTGCTCATCTCCAGCATGGGGACGTACTGAGTGTCGGCCTGCTTCATGTCCATGTAGTCTTGTTTGCTCTCGAAGGACAGGATCACATAACTGTGAGCAAAGAGAGAGAACATTGAGCCGTGATGTGGTGATAATACATCATGTAATACATCTTATTCTGTCCCTTAATGTGTGTCCATGTGTGTGTGTGCCCTTTAAATCCCCCCTCTGGCCCGGTGTTAGAGGAAGATGTGGTTGAGTCTGGTACATGGCAGCAGGGATGAAATCATGTTATGGTCAATTTTCGAGGTGTGGTCACTGTGAGTCATCCATCAACCCGAGAGAGAGAGAGAGAGAGAGAGAGAGAGGGCTGCTGTTTCACCACAGACAGAATTAACAGGTACCTCCATTGCAATGAAATTAGGGCTGAAAGCTGAGACCACTTCAGGCTGCGATTTGATTAGTGCGAAGACGGCAGATGATCTCCTCAACCGTGGGGGAAATGGCGATAGAGTTGCCGATTAAGGGGAGAGTGTGTGTGTATGTGAGACAATGGCTGTAATAAACCACGTTTCCACCAAGAATTTGCTGATCATTTCAGTCCCGGGAACTACTTTTCAATGATTTTTAGGCCCGTTGTTGTCTCTGTTTCCATAGCGATCCAAAGGACCTGGCAAATCAATCCGCTGACGTATGAAAAAAGCAACACAACATGTGACGATAGCTGCTGGTGGTTGGAGGGTTTAACACTCTCTCCTGCCAACAGTTCAGAGTGTTTTCACATATTTACTCTAAAAACAATAAACCTTACGTTTTGTCAGCATTTACTGCTGTTGCAGCGACCTGTCAATCACAGTAAGCCCCGCCCTAAAGCATCCCCTGCTTTATGGTCTGTTTGACTCTAAATGGAGCATCATTTACTAAATGAACATCATGCTGTATTGAAGAAGACTTGAAACTAGAGATTGAGACCATAAACTCATGTTTACAATGTTTACTGAGGGAATAAATCAAGAGAGAAGTAGAGTCATTTTCTCATAGACTTCTATACAACCAGAGGAGTCGCCCCCTGGTGGACAGGAGAGAGAATGCAGCTTTAAGACACAACAATCAGAAAATCTCTCTTTTCCTCTTTTCCTGCCTAATTTAACTTTTAGTTTCATCAAACTAAGACAAATGCTCTCCCCTCGTCCTCAAATGCTTCTAAATCGATAATACAGTACTTCCGTGTTTTATGAATGAAGCAGTAAAAGAGTTGAAGCAGCGGCACTGCTGTTTGTGTTTGACCCTGAAAGTTTCTGTCCTTTCAGAAAGTATTACAAACCAAACCTGGGCCTTTTTTTTGGGAGGCAAAACGTCCTCAGGAACCTAATCTCGACTCTGGTCCGACACGGTTGAGTTTATCAAAAGGCTCCTGGTCCCTGAGAATAGTTCCTGCTGTATAAAGGGGTCTTTATATGGGGAAGGTGTATTTCAGCACGTGTGCTTTTGTCCTCTCCCTTATCATTTTCCAAACACGATAAGTGTCTGAATTACAAACCTCCTGCTGCTCTCATCCGCAGGGTTGATCCCGAAGATATCCAGCTCTTTCTTGCTCTTCTCTGGGTTCAGGCTGAGGAATGTCTCCCTGTTCTTGTGGAGGTAGTTGACCAGATCGCCATAGAAACAGTACTCTGTGATGATGTAGATCGGGCCTGGGAACAAAGAGGCAGATAAGAGTCGTGCATCGGCGTCAGTCTGCAGGCTAATCTTATCAGAGAGGCTCGTAAAAGGAGGGCAAGCCTCCACATCCCCATAAAACACCACACCCACCACAGAGCCCAGACCGGAGCTGCCAGTCTCTTTTGGCTGTTAATGGGTGTGAATGTGTGTGTGCAGGTTTGTCTAACAGCATAAATGTGGGTGGCTTTGTGTGTCTCTTGTGTAAAGAGGTGGCTAAATTGCAGGGAAGAGTAAACTTTAAGCTAAGGCGCTGTTTGTGTTTGTGTGAGTGTATTGTTTACCTGATTTGGTGCACGCTCCCAGGAGGTTCACGATGTTGAGATGTGGTCCAAGATGAGTCATGATCTTCAGTTCGGACATCAGGGCCTGCTTCTCGCTGGAGCGGGCCGTGGCTGCAAGGAGGGGTGGGAAAATGTGACTCGTAATGTGGCCAACCAACCACATTCAGCCTTTATCTCGTTGTTAAAAGATGCATTTATGATCCGGCAGATTCTCAACTATCTTCCTTTTTTACCAACTTCTGGAGTAGTTGCATAAAATCAGCTGTCAGGGAGGTTTTGCACATATTTCAGTGTTTTCAGTAGCATCTTTTGTGCCCCTGATTTTTATTTATTATTGCAGAGTTTTAAAGGTTTATTAATTCATTACAGGAGTTTTCAAAGGCCTCTAACACAAACCTGTCTAACACTGTTGTTTGGCAATTTGGCAGCATTAAAAGAATGCTTAAAATCCCCCTAAAATCAAAAATATATACTTCTCCTCTTACTTGTAGAGCTATTTATCAGTCTAGACTGTTTTGGTGTGAGTTGCAGATTGTTGAGCCTTCTCTGTAATATAATAGGACGTGATTAAACTTGGCTCAAAGCGCCAAAATAATACACCTGAAAAACTTTCCATAAAACATTACCCTGTTACTGAAGATAATCCAAAGAGGTTGTTGCATGACCATGAAAACTGGTTAAAACACACCAAAACAATTGAGATGGCGATATTATACTCCAGGTAAGAGGACAAATATGTATTTTTGATTTTAGGACGAGCTGTTTTGAACCTTATTTTAGGCATCTAACCACAAACCCAATCAAAACACTCACTAACTTCTCACCTAGCCACACCCTAGAACTCGTGAGCTTCACTGCTGTAGAGACGCATATGAAATGACTTGTAACAACGAGTCTTTAATCTGTTGAACTCACGTTTCAACATCTTCACTGCCACCTTCATGACGGGTTGGGAGCGGCTGAGTCCGTACGCGGTGCCCTCCACCACCTTCCCAAAGGCTCCGGAGCCCAGGATACGACCTGGAGGAAGAAGAAACCAGTTATCATCAACGACAAACAAGAGGAACCTCTCTCAAACACAGCCGTACAAACACTTCTGTGCTCTTTGGAAGCCTCTGCTTTCTCATCCGCGACTGAACGTCCCCTTGATCACTGAGTCGAACTAAACCCCCCTTTTCTACCCAAGCAAGATAAGCTCGAGACTTCAAAGCCTACAGCTTGAGCATCGGAATATGACATGTAAGCTCACCGAGCACAAGTCTGTCTCGGGGGAACTCCCATCTGGAGTCGTAGGGAAGCTGCATTGGGTCCACGTAGATGTACTCGTGGCCGTCCGGACTCACGGACTCTATGACCCTCCAGCGGATCTCGTAGCGTGGTTTCTGAAGGACAAAACACATGTAAGAGCCAATTAATTAAGACTGTTAAATCCGCTAATGTGTGTCATATTTGGGACGGTTTGAACAGCAATTTTCCTAACAGCCTTGCAGTGTTTTGTTTGTTATGATCAGGAGACTTTTGCTTTGGGTAGGAGTGTTGCTGTTTGGTGGATAACCAAAAAAAGCACAGATTTTGGTAAAACAATTGCAAAAAGAGCAAACTTTTAGTAGAATATCTAAAAGTTTACCATAGGTTTACAAAAAAAACCTCCTGTTTTCTTTACTTGCATTCACATTCATATTTAGTGACAATGTTTTGGTACACCTTTAACCGGGTTACTCCTCGGAAAAGTGAAAGTAACCTGATGAAAGTCAAAGTACCGAAACATTGTCACTAAATATCTCTGAATGCAAGTGAAGAAGACATTTATAACAACTGATTGTGGGGTTTTATGAAAGTTTGCATAGTTGTCATGCACGTTTCCTGTATTCCTGCACAGCAATTTTCACACCGAATCAGGAAATTTAGTCTTGACTTTGCCAGGCTACTTTGCTCCCAAAAAACAAATCTCCCAATTACATAAACAAGTGCAGAAGAACATATGAACACGTGAGAATGAATGCAGAATGGTTCCAACAATACCTGTTTCCAGATAATAACCAAGACAATGAGTGAGATGATGACAATGACCAGCAGCACCAGCACAGCAGCAGCTACAGTCAGCTCTGGGTGAGGGCCTGTTCAGGGGGGAGAGCCGCCGGTCACACATGGTTGTTTGTTGTCGTGACAACATGAAATGCTTTCAATGAAACACGTGTTGCATAACAAATGTTGTGTGTCAGGGCTAGGAAACAAGTCAATCCGTAGGGTTTCCAGATTACTGGGACTAAAAGGTCTGCTGGGGAGATAACATGGAAGAAGGGGAGGAAGGGTCCAGGCACTGGTTTAGGGGGAGTGGGGGAGGATGGGGGTGTAAAGCTCATCTGGAAGGACCAAATTACTTAACGATGTCTTTCTTTCCTGAATTAGCCTTCACAATAAAAGCCTCCCATCAGCTGTCTCACCACACACTCATCATCTGACAGCTGCTGTAACGCTGTCACACTCTGAGTGTCGGACATGGAAGCAACTTCACAACAACAACAAACGGCAAATGTCAAGTGACTTCAGGGGGAACAAACAGTGTGTGTGTGTGTGTGTGTGTGTGTGTGTGTGTGTGTGTGTGTGTGTGTGTGTGTGTGTGTGTGTGTGTGTGTGTGTGTTCTTACCGTTGGACACCAGTTTGACCTCCCTGCTGACGGCGGCCATCTCGTTCCTGGCCAGGCAGCGCACCGCCAGCGTGCTCTCCAGGTGACCAAACATGACCTGGCTCTCCAGGTTGTTATCCTCGTCGAAGTGCGAGTCCATGGTGACCTCCGTGGAGTTGGCGGGGAGCGGCACCCAGGCGGACGAGTCGTTGGCACAACTTGAGCGAAGGACGAGAGATATATAATGTCAATCAAAGTGTCACGGCTGATCGAAAGCATCTCTGTTGGTGCTCTGAAGAAGACAGAACTTACTGTTTGATGTTCTTGCAGACGAACCACTCCACCACCGGAGTGGGCTGCCCTCTGGTGATGCACACCACAGACTGGCCGGTGGCTGAGCCGTGGTGGATGTCCATCAGGTCCACAATGACTGCAGGCACTGTAACACAGGCGGACAGCAATGGGGGTTAGACTCCTCTGGTTGTATAGAAGTCTATGAGAAAATGACTCTACTTCTCTCTTGATTTATTCCCTCAGTAAACATTGTAAACATGAGTTTATGGTCTCAATCTCTAGTTTCAAGTCTTCTTCAATACAGCATGATGTTCATTTAGTAAATGATGCTCCATTTAGAGTCAAACAGACCATAAAGCAGGGGATGCTTTAGGGCGGGGCTACACACTGATTGACAGGTCGACACCAGAGACGTATAAGGCATTAAACATTTTTTCAGAGTGTCTTCCCTAGCCTCCTAACTTCACTGCAGGTCTTATCTTTGTACCACCAGTTTGTCCAAAAACTTAAGATATATACCCATATTTGCAGCATGTATATATACATCAGTGCATCAGAAAAAACAACCTTTTAAAAGGACTGCAGCAGAAAGAAAATTGATGGAAAATAAAACACGCTTAATAAATAAGACAAAGTATGCATATATAAATGTGCATAACTTCAGAGGAGGTCATTTGAGACTAATGTGTGAGAAAAAAACAGTAACTGGCGTCGCATGCAAGGACATAAAGGGGCATTCTGACCTTTGACCTCCAGGATCAACTCAACATCACGTCTGTAGTCTCCGTTCTCCACCCGCATGGTGTAGTTCCCGCTGTCCTCCTCTTTGGCTCGGATCAGGGTGAGAACACTCGAGTAGCTAAGCAGAGCGACAAAAAGAAGACACTGCAATAAACTCAAAGTCGTGGAGGGTTCACAGTCGCACCGTGAGGCCTTAATGACAGACCTGGTCGACCAGAGGGAACTTGTCATTAGTCGACCTCGTGTGAGGGTCTCACCTGGTCTCGCTGAGCTGCCGGAGGCTGGTGGAGATCTCCGCCGTCACGTCGCTGAGCGGGACGCCGTCTTTGAGCCAAGTGACGTGAGCGCTGGGGAAGGAGCTGATTTCAGCCTTGAACTCTCGAACCTCATCCAGCTCCGCCGATTCATATTCTCCAAACTCGGGCCGGACGGACATGATCTCCCGCGCTGTTAGAAAGAAAAGCCGACAGCCAATCAGCACTCGTTCAGAGAGAAGTTATAAAATAAACACTAAAAGAAAATACAGCTTTCATACCAAAAATTCGAATGACCAGCTCCTTTGTCTGGCTCTCGTTGCTCATGATGTCGGTGATGGAGCACGAGTAGATGCCGCTGTCTTTGTCTGAGGCCTGTGGGATGGTCAGAGTGTAGCGGATCTCCTGATCCTTCTTGTTCTCTTGCACTGTTTTGATCCCACGATTAGCCTGTTAAACAGAAAAGGAACATCAGGAACTTTGAGCTTAGAGCTGCAGAGATTATTCGATTGGTTGGTTTCTTTTCTCCTCTGTGAGAGTAAACTGAATATCTTTGAGTTGTGGACGAAACAAGACATTTGAGGATTTTTCTTGGGCTTTGATAAACACAGTTTCTCATCATTTTCTGACATTTGATAGACCAAGCAACTAATCGATTGAAGAAAAAAAGTAAAACGTCTCTGAATCCAGCTTCTTAAATGTGAATATTTTCTGGTTTCTTAACTCCCCTGTCACAGTAAAATTAATGTATTTGAGTTTTGGACAAAAAAAGACATTTAATAGACTGCATTTTGGTATTCAGAAAAACGCCATTTCTCATCATTTTTGACATTTAATAGACCAAACAACTTTTTTTAAGAATTAAAAAAAAAAAAAATCTGATTCCAGCTTTTTAAATGAGAATATTTGCTGGTTTACTAACGGCTTTGTGACAGTAAACTGAATATTTTTGAGACATTTGACAAGATAAGAAATTTCATCTTGAGATTTAGGGAAAACTACTTGATAGTTTTCATAATTAATAAAGACATGTTATCGACAAAACAACGAAGCGCTACAACCTTACAATATTACTTTTGGAGACTGGCACCAAAACCCTCAGTTTGAATCTTTTTTTTTATGTTGCCTAGCGTGACTTGGTCCTCACCAGTTTTCCAGGGTATTTCCAGTGGTCCTCCAGAATCTCAGATCCCCGAGCCAGACAGGTGACGACGATGGTGTCTCCCAACAGCAGAGCGGACCGTTGTGCCATCAGCTCAACATGCAGAGAGCCACCTGAGATGCAACGATTAACATCAGCAACATGTGTGAGGAAAAAAAAGAAAGCATGGAGCTGACTGGTTGAATCTGAGAGGTGAAATGTCTCACCTGCCCAGCCGTGGACGATGTATTCCCCGCTGTAGTGTTCCTCTCCGTTAACGAGAGCCTTGCAGACGTAGGTTCCAGCGGTGAAAACTCCCAGAGCGCCCCTCTTGCTGTCGTAGACGCTGGTAACAGGCTGCTGGGTGTCGACATTAACCAGTGTCACGTTAGCACTGGGATCGGACACCCGACACTGGATCTCCATATCCTCGTGGTCAAACAGGAAGTGGTTGCCATAAGGCACCAGCAACGGCACAAAGGGAACATCTGGATCTGGAGATGGGAGTAGAAGAAGTTTCTCAGATCAGATAATCAAAATAAATAAAATAAAACACACATAAAAGCTCAAAGCTGCTGCGTACCTGGCACATAGATGTAGATGCTGCTGTCCTCCACGTCCTCCGTGGTGTTCCGGCTGTAGAAGCAGGTGTAGTAGCCGGTGTGCGTCGCCGTGGCGTTCTCCACGGTGACGGAGGTGACGAACAGGCCGCTGTTGTCCTCCCGCGTTTCCTCGTGCGCGTCGAGCGGCGTCATCCAGCCGAGTTTGGCCTCTCCGCTACAGGTCAAGGTGAAAGCAGTGTGGAGGGGCACCACCAGCTCCTCCACCTGTGGCAGCAGCACGGGGGCGGAGGATGGAGGGAACATCATAGCAGTGGGGGCTGAAAGAAAAAGACGTGTACAGGATTCAGTCACAGATCACAAAATCCTTCCTTCCTATCTATCCATCTATATATGTACCTACCTACCAATCTATCTATCTATCTATCTATCTATCTATCTATCTATCTATCTATCTATCTATCTATCTATCTATCTATCTATCTATCTATCTATCTATCTATCTATCTATCAGTATCTATCTTACCTTTCACTTTGACTGTGAAGGAGAACTGAGCAGTGCGAGAGCCGCTGAGGGCCGTGATGGTGTAATTCCCGTCGTCTTTCACCAGAGGCTGTCGTAATGTCAGAACGCTTTCATACCTGCCAGAAAAAACAAGCAAATATCTCAAAATAGCTCAAACAGCTGGACCAGATATAAGTGACAACAGCGACAATCTATTTAATTCAATTCTATGTTTACATGCTAGATTTTTATTTTCATGTGAATGTTTTCGTCAATTTGTTGCTGCATTAAAAAGGTTTACATTTAAATTCCTGTTAATTCTAACAATTTCTTATTTTATTAATGAATAAATATTCCGTAGATATTATATCCATGTATTTATTTGTTACATTTTCTTTCACAAAGTTAGGAAAGCAATGTTTACGTGAAGTCTGAGGATAAAACAATGATCCCCGTCTCTGCCACACAGTGAGGCATACAGCTTATGATTTAAAACACTAAACTAACCATCTCACGGCTACAGCTTCACATTTAACCGTGAACAAAAGAGAGCGGTATCTTCTCATAAACCAGATTAGCGTATTTCGCCCCAAATGATTCCTTTAAACTTCTTAATGGCCGTCAGAGCAGAAACAAAACCAAAAACTCATCCATCGACATATTAACAAATCACAAACTTTATTCTCACCAGTTCCCGTTCACGTGGCTAGTCTTGGTGAGGACGTAGAAGCTCTGTGACAAGTCTTTGCCGTCCTTCATCCAGGTGACTTTGGGAGCCGGGTCGGCATTGATGAGGACGATGAACTCCGTCTCCTCTAAGAGGCTGATGAACTCCGTGGCCTGAAGCCCACCGTGGTCCAGAGCGACGAAGGAATTCTCCTCTGCAGAGAGAGAAACAGAAAAAGAAATGGGTGAAAAGAGGATTGAAGATCAGAGAGGTGAAGCGGAGGCCTGACACACACACACACACACATCTGCTGGAGCCATCCCATAAAACACAGTAGCTGATGTTGAAAGCAGAGGTGAAGCTTTACAGCCGGACGGCAGAAAATGACTTCCACACACATAATGTGAAACCACGGCAGATTTAACTGGATGACGATATTACATGTGGATTACGTGGGTGGCGTTTTTTCACTTTATAACAGTTTGGCTGGAAAACACAGAGAGGCTTACCGAAGACGGTGACCGCCACGCTTCCGGCTCTGACCTCCCCGCTCGTCTCCTCGGCGACGGAGCACTCGTAGACGCCGCTGTCCTGAGAGGTGGCTTGTGGGATGCTGAGGGTGTAGACGACCCGATCGGGAAAAGTCTGCTTCATCTGAACTGCATCCACCGCCTTTAACAAACAGAACAAAAACACGCAATTTAGATCCTACTCACCGGAATAACATAAAAAGAAACCTCTGTAATAGAGATATTAGAGAGTTTGTTTTTTCATTTTACAGCTGTGAGATTCGTTGCGTCGTGCTCAGGAGGGCTAATGGTTAAAACACTTGCTCGGCTAAAGGAGATAAATCAGGATCACAGAGCCGTTTAAAAACACTGTAATTGCATCAGAGAGGAAAACCAGGAGTCCAGCGTTCCTGGACTCTGGAAAAGGGATTAGAGGAATCCCCAATGCAGAGAACCAGACCGTGAATTAAGAATCTGGATATAAATATAAACAAAAAAAGCACATGAAACTCCGTCAGCGGGCACTTAAAAAAAAAAGAAGCATTAACTGTTTAGCTGGCTGTCATGTGCAGACAGCATATGTCCTACAAGTCTTAAGGTCACCGGGGTCAAAGGATTTACGACCCTTGTTACTTCTTTTGAACTGCCTGCTCCCCTCGAGCCATTTGTCCTGAACTTCCTGTCAGCGTCTCTCGTACGGGGTTGACTCCGCAGCAGGAGCTGTTCTTGGCCGAACCGTCCTCGTGATGAAGACGCAACCTTCGGTCGCTGCTTCCCTAACACATACTTTGTAACCACTAAGGGGCCGTTCTTTAGAGCTATATTCCACCAGCGGGTTCAGGTCCAAAACCATTATTCGCTAATTTAAGGCTCAGTGCTGCTGTGTGGGAGGGAATGACATGGAAATGTGACAAGGGGTTGAAGGAAAAAGTGCAAGAAAAGGCTGAGACGGTAAAGCTTATTATGGGTGAAGCCATAGAGGAGAAGGGATAGGAACTAAAAACACACACAGAGAGAAAAAAGGAAAATAAAAAGGGCTGCGTCTTGCCTGTTTTTTCGGATGCAGCCACTGCTGATGGAAGTTCAGTCCGGTGGGAGCGACACATGTGATGTTGAAGGGCTGCCCGGCTCGCACCGTCTCCACACTGGCTTTCACCTTCACGTCAAAATCCTCTAAAGGGACCACCAGAGAGAATATCAGTATATAGTATATCAGCGCCGTCGTCTCACAGCTCCCATGATAGTGACAGCTTGATTACCGTGAGCTCATTCAGCACCGACACACACACAGACTGAAACCAGACGCGTTAAGTCATCTCCCTCTGTGATAATGACATAATGTCACAGCTCTCATGCAGTGAGATCGCCCTGCAGCCACGGACGGATTATCAGACAAAGGGGCCCCTGAGCACAGACTTGTAAAAGGCCCCCACCACCTCTACTACATAAGAACAAGAGCCACAGATTCAAAGAGACATACTTTTTGGGTGGTTTACCATCTCTTTGCGTCTCTTCATAGAAGTTTTGCATCTATTTTTGTTGTTTTGTGCCTTGTTTTGGTCATTTTGCATCCCTTTGTAGTCGTTTTTGTGCCTCTTTTGGGTCGGTTTGCATCTCTCTGTAGATGTTTCACAAGTCTTTTTGGACATCTTACATCTCTTTAAAGTCATTTTGCGTCTCTTTTTGGTTGTTAAGTGTCTCTTTGTAGTTGTTTTTTGTCTCTTTATGTTCAGTTTGCATCTCTATGTAGTCGTTTTGATTCTCTTTTAAGTTGTTAAGTGTCTCTTTTGGGTCGGTTTGCATCCCTCTGTAGATGTTTCGCATGTCTTTTTGAACGTTTTACATCTCTTTAAAGTCCTTTTGTGTCTCTTTTTGGTTGTTTGTATCTCTCTGTAGACGTTTTGTGTCTCTTTTTGGTCGGTTTATGTCTCTTAGTATTCGTTTTGTGTCAGTTTTTGTTCAGTTTTCATCTCTTTCTAGTCGTTTTGTGTCTCTTTTGGGTCGGTTTGCATCTCTCTGTAGATGTTTTGTGTCTCTTTTTGTTTGTTTAGCATCTTTTTGTAGTCGCTTTGTGTCTCGTTGTGGTCGTTTTGTGTGAACTTTTGCTACATTCACATCTCTGTGGTAGTTTTTAGTCTCTTTGTGACTTCCCAACAAGACATTAGTTAGCAGTAACCTCAAACAGAAGCATTGGCCCAGGGGCCCCCCAATCAGTTGGGACCCTGGGCCGAAACCCAGCAGGCCCCTTCAGTAATCTATCCATGCCTGCAGACCTCTCATTGTAAACAGACTTGGGGATTGATTCCAGCTGTACAGTTTTTGAATCTGTTTCATATTACTTTAAGTGCTTTTTGAAAACTCAAAAATAAAACTAGAATTTAAGAATATATCATAGCAAATCTATGAAATGTCCCTCTGTGGACACTCGTCTTCTTGACTCACCCTCGTTCACCACGGTGTAAATGGCGCTGGTCATCGTCTGGCCGTTCACCACGGTTTCACACCGGTACTGCCCCGGCGACAGGTTTCCAAAGAAGCCCATCTTGTTGTCGTAGAGGGCGGACATCTCCTCTCCACTGGCGATGCTCCTCAGGATGACGTGAGAGTAAGGGTTGGACACTCGGCAGGTGATGGGGACCCCCATATTCTCCATGGGGACTACCAAGTTTTCGGGGGTCTCTGGGACGAAAGGAACCTGAGGATCTAGATTTGTGGGAAAGCAGAGGGAGAAGGTCACAATTGGTTTCACTGAAAAGCATCTGTGTGAGTCATTGTTTTACGCTTCACTATGTCATTTCTGAAAGAAGACAAAACATTTCTCAAAGAAATGAAAAGTTTCATTCATAAGCTGTAAAACGCTCAGCCTTTCCTGGTCTAATATGACCATGTTATCCCAATGTGTTTAATAATATAATATAATATTATCCCAATACTTTTTAACTTGTGACCAGTTAGTTAGTCTCACTTTAAATGTCCACACAGTGCAGAGTGCTGCAGGGATGATTCCAGTTCCCTTGTCTCACAGTCTATCCGTGCGTCCCGATGCCCGTACTAACATACTATTTAGTATGCCAGAAATGGATTTAGTATGTCCCAGTCATAGGTCCCTATACATAGTACGTAAAATGACGTTTTGCCACGAAACACAAGGATGTTCTACTACATCAGGTTGCATTTTTCACATTGTTTTTTCTGGCTATTCTGACCCACAATCCTTTGCGCAGCAGATTAAAGAGGGTCAAAGTTATGTCCAAATTGAACACGTACTGCACGCAACAGCACGTACTTAGTGTGTACGAAAGTTAAAGGACAAAGTAAAGGATTTTGAAGAGCGCTAATGTGTTTTTTGATTTCTTTTAATTAGATGACTGAAATAAGGTCAATATTAAAGAATGTATCCGTAAAAACTCATCTTGTGAATTTTGAAGCTTTTACGTGTCTTAAGAAAAAGTGGTGCTCATATAAATCGATTGTTAAACGTTTAAGTGTCCCTAACATGTGTTTAACAGAGTTTATTTACAGTAATAATCCAAAAAAAGGTCGATGGAGAACATGTGCGATGCTGACTTCCGGTTTAGTCTTTTTGGGCGACATTTTGAAAAGAAAAGCGTGTTCACCTGGGACGAAGACGTAAATTCCCGCCTCGTTTTCTTCTTCTGGTTCGCCCTCCTGGAACTCATAGGTGCACATGTAGTAGTCGGTGTTTTCCACGGTGGCGTTGTAAATGAAAAGCGTGGCGGTGTAGTATCCGGGGTACACGAAGGTGTTTTCCGGCAGCGGTTCGGCCCAGATGACGTTCTTTTTACCGGTGCAGCTGATGTTGAACACGGAGTTGGGCCGGAGGATGAACTCTTCTTCGTTGGACACGATGGTAGGTGGCGACAGACTGGAAGCAACTGAAAGATCGTTTTGTAAACATTATTATTATGTATTATAATCATTATTATTATTGTAATTACTGTGTATTTATTATACTTTTTTTAATTAAATTTTTTTATATTGATTAAAATTGGTTTTTTTTTATAACTTACCTGAAACCAGCACCACCAGGAAACCCCCGAAGACCACGCACGTCTTCACCCCATCCATGGTTATGGATGTTCCAGCCTGTAAAGACAGAAAGTCGAGTTATTTAGTAAAGACAGAGCCGTTATTTGGTCCTGATTAGATACAATACCACTGTCTCCACATTCTAAACAATTAGATAACAGTAGGATTTAATCAGTAAATCAATGTTTTGTTGAGTTCTCAGTGTCTCTTGTAATGCACTCTCTTTAATAAACCCACAGAGATTTATAGAGGGGGTTTGGTTTGTGGTTTTTCACATCACTGCATTATAGAAACAGCAGAACTCTACAATCTACCACAGGATTGCGTTAATTCTGTTTTAATTGTAGAATGAAGAGAACAAGACGTTGACATTCCTGTGTGGTAGATTAGAGGACAGGCAGTAAACATGCAGCTGGTCACTAGAGGGCGACACAGTCCACGTTCTGAGGGCATCAAACCTCTTTGGCTCTGATCAGCTCCAGTTTGCCCAGTCGCCTTTCATGACTTTTCTATTTTCGCCTGATTAGAAGAAAAAAAAATCCTCTTTTCAATGCTTTGATGTACTATATTGCTCACCCTGAAACATAAGCATAGAAACTGAGTTTTTTCATGTTTGGCCCCAAGATATTTTCCAATAAAAAGTCTAAAAGACCCCTAATTGAGACTTTCAACCCATCTCACAGAGGCTGCCAGGTTCGGTTTGGTCACGGAGCTCACCAGCAGACATCTATTATGTCTGTCTGTCTGTCTGTCTGTCTGTCTGTCTGTCTGTCTGTCTGTCTGTCTGTCTGTCTGTCTGTCTGTCTGATTGTCTCTGTCTGTCTGTCTGTCTGATTGTCTGTCTGTCTGTCTGTCTGTCTGTCTGTCTGTCTGATGCTGGATCAGAGTGTTCAGTCAGGGGCCACACAGTTTGAAAGGCTCTCACTGAAAAGAAAACGCGTCTAAACCTTTTTTTCAAATATCCATAGCTGCTCTTTCTGAAAGAATCTCTGCTTCAGGAGTAACGAAACTTTTATTTAAATGTGTTAATCTTTTTCTTTCTGTATATATTCTGTATCTTCCCAAAACAATTACAACTTTTTGGCCCCTTTACTTGCAAAGACTTGCATGTTGCCAAACGGCCTAAAATCATCCATCCTAGGGTTACTTTGACTATAATCATCGGGCTTATATATATATAAAGATATATATGTGGGAATCAACTGATGCATTTTGACATGTTTGTGCATTCTCTGTCTCCAACTATCTCTATATTATTGGCATTTCTTTGTGGAGGATCCTGCAGCCACCGCGCGTAAATCTACCCAAGTCAAAGTCAAACTGCCTCCACGTCCTGCTCTCCTGACCCCAGAACAAGGCTCCTCAGAATGTGGCAGACAGTAAATGCATTGGAGCAACAGCTGATAAGACTCGTCTCAACTTTCTGCCTACCCCCCCTGCAGATGGTGATATGGTTCACTTAAATTCCACAACAAAAAAGTTTCATTTCAATGGAAACTATTGTTGAAAAGAGACAAATGTGCACTAAGAAAAAAACACATATATATTTATATTGGAGCAAGCTTTCTGCACAGTCAGTATTCCTTTGGGTAGATGGTTAATGAAGAATGCGTCGTGGCTCCAGAATGCTCTTCTTCTCCTCCTCCTCCTCCTCCTCTTCCTCTTGGATCCACTCAGTCAGACTCATTCCACTTTTTA